>NW_026515878.1:0-141424 GCF_023601865.1 Aspergillus affinis
GCCTCTTTCTACAAGGAGCACAACAAGGATGACCACTCTGTCGACATCGACCAGAAATTCAAGTATGACTACGATGTACACGGCCACCCTTACCCAGTACCCGTGCCTGCGCACCCCTGGAAACGTGACCCCAGTCGCTCGCATCCCCCTGCTACCGTGATCGATGGGCCTGGCGGTATCAACAGCGGCAATGCCGCCGCCAACCCTACGAAGAACGAGCTTGGACTGGCCTACAGCGAGACCAACATTGACGACCATTCCGTCGACATTGACCAGAAGACCAACGTGGACGTTGACAACCACTGGGACTACCCCGTGCCGGTGCCTGCTTACCCTCACCACCCTCACTGGCCGCACCACCTCAAAGCGCGTCAATTCGGAAACACGGTCATCGACGGTCCCGGAGGCGTTGACAGGGGCAGTGATGCCGCTATTCCCACCAAGAATGGCTTCGCGTTTGGTTACAGCGAAACCAACATTGATGACCACTCTGTTGACATTGATACCAAGACGGATGTGGACATTGACACAGACTTTCACGCGGTCCCCTACCCTGTCCACTACCACCCTCACCCCCACCATTTCCACGGACGAGGACTCGGGGACACTGTGATCGACGGCCCTGGGGGTGTCGATTCGGGCAATGGCTTTTCCGCTCCCACTGACAACGAATTTGCGTCGTTTTATGACGAGACAAACCTGGACGACCATTCCTTCACTGGCAAGGCTGCCGCGGATGTGGACATTGACAACCACTATCCCTACCCGTACCCCTACCCTGTCCCGGCCCACATTCATCACTGGAAGGCCCGCGCACACTCCTTCGTTCCTCCTTGGAAGGATGTCACGCTCATCGATGGCCCTGGTGGAATCGACACTGGCAATGACGCCGATCTTTCAACGACCAACACCTTCCTGTCGGACTATGACGAGTTCAACCAAGACGACCACTCTTTCACCGGCAAGTCGGCTGCGGATGTCGACGTCGACACCCATGTCCCGTACCCTGTTCCCGTCCCTGCCCCTGGCCACCCTCACCACTGGAAGGCTCGCGGACACCATGAGCCTCCGGTCACCGTTATCGGTGGACCCAGCGGCATCGATACTGGCAACAGCGCTGATCTATCGAGCGTCAACACAGCCATCAGCGACTATGATGAGTTCAACCGTGACGACCACTCGTTCGACGCCAAGGCTAAGGCCGATTATGATCTTCACTACCGTCGCTCTGTCCACGCGCGTCAGTTTGGAACTGATGTGATCGATGGCCCCGGAGGCATCGATTCTGGAAATGGCTTCTCAGCCCCCACGAGCAACCACGCTGTCGCAGGGTACAGCGAATACAATGAGGATGACCACTCGGTTGATATCGATTCCAAGACTGACGTTGATGTTGATGGACACTTCCACCCCGTTCCACTGCCTCACCCTGTGCCGGCTCCTCACCCCGTCCCTGTTCCGCACCACCACGAGCATCCTGGCCCTGGACCATTCCACGAGTCCCCGGCTGCTCCGGCTCCTGCCCCTGTCGAGGCTCCTACTGGCGAAGTCCATGTCCCTCAGGAAGCTCTCAAGCCCAACCCTGCTCCTGAGCCCGTTGTCCAGCACAACCCCCAGGGTGAGGAAACGCACCAGGCTCCTCCCTCGGGCGAGGTTCACGCGCCTGTTCCGGAGTACAACCCTCAGCCCCCCAGCCCCCAAACGGAATCTTTTGAGCCCGCCGTGCACTCTGAACCTGCCCCTCCCCTGAATGTGCCGAACACGCCCAACACGCCGAGCGACAACACGGAATCGGACTTTTCCCAGCCCATTGTGCACAGTACTCCCGAGGCGCCTGCCCCGTCTGTCCCGTCCGTGAACGAGAACAGCTACCAGCCCGCACCCCCAGCTGCCCATAACTTCGAATCCCAAGCTGCTCCTTCCACCTCCCTTGTACACGCTGCGCAAACCCAGCCCGACCCTGTCTTCCATGGCATGGCTATCCCTTCATCCTCTGTCGCTCACGTCGCCCTCGCTTCCACTGTGACCGTGCCCCAGGCTTCGTCTTTCGCTAAGATCCCCGTCTACGTACCGCAGTCGTCGGCTGTCGTGCCCGCTGCTCACGGTCCCGCCTCTAGCACCGTCGTTGTTCACCCTACCGGCGTTGCCGCGTCCACTCCCAGCTCGGCTTCCTCGAGCGCTGCCATCGCCTCGCGCGCTGATACTGTCTTCACGGGCGGTGTTGCCCACCTCACGCCTCACGCTGGCGTCTTCTCTGTCGTGTGTGGTGTCGTTGGCCTGTTGGCCTTTGTCCTGTGAAATGTTTGGTTGAGATTTGTTCATTCCTTCGAGGCAGACGTGGCCTGACTTCTTCGATGTCAAGGCAGTAGCTGTTTTGTTGCTTTCAATTATTGTAATCCATAACCCTATTGTGGTCTTGCTGTTATTATTATTCTCTCTTTTATTATTATTCTCTTGTCTCTAATGAATGCAAATTTCCCACTATTTCACTATCTTCCCGTAATCCGTTCTCGCTTTCTAGAATTATACCAGCCCCTGGCGTTCTCCTGTTTCTTGACCGTAGTACTTGGAGTAGAAGTAGGAATAGCACTGATACCCTTTTGGTGTGCCTACCTACAGCCGGTATAGGGGGTGACTGGCTCTGGGCCGGCTGTTTCTATCTACCTCGCCTATCCTATTGTCCCAGCAGTCTACAGATCACGAAGTCGGCCATCAGGGAGAGGTGCTGCTTCGTCATCGCAACACTTCACACCCTAATAAGTTACATATCCGTAGATAAATGACCGGCATCGACGGTATTATGTTCAATAATAAGATACTTCATATTCTATGAATCCGGCTGTAACTAGCCCACTTGATGATGCGTCTTTCCTTTTTGTATGACAGACTATTTTGTTCATACCGCGTTCCTTTCTGAAAGGGTCTGAAACTCTACCCATGAGATTAATTAATCTGACAGACTTTTAGTATTCATTCCCTGTGCAACTAGAAAATAGCGCTTCGATAAAGTTTCGCTGATACGTATCATCATATTGCTCCGCCACACCACGTCTCTGTCGCTGCAGTAATAGAGATTTTTCAAATCGGAGCCGGTATATTAGATGTCCCTAGCCGATTGAGCAGTATTGACCCGTGGGTAAATGGCTTAGAGGAACTATTTTCACAAACTATCTTTGGCTATGTGTTCAAAAATCTAGGGCAAGGGGGAAGGAAAGCGTTGATGGGGTTTCTACCTTATCTTTCTCGATGATCTCATCGTGTTCTTAACGGATATTCTACGAAAACGAAAGTGGAAGCGAGGGCTTGGAGATAACCATTCTAACAATAATAGAAGATACATCGTATGTATACTGTACATGCATGTGTTCCGGCCGTGGAGTTATAGGCTTAGGGAATGCTGTAGTATGGATAATAGTAGTTAGGTTGTAGGTAACAAAAAGCGTAACCAAATAGAATAATAAGTCACTCATTCGTTACATTCCATTACATCTTATCTCATCTAAATTAAAGAATCATAATCATAAGTCAAATGAACCAAAAACCTAGTACTTCCCACCAGGATATCCAGCCCCAGTCTCATTCCTCTTCGCCTCACCACCAGCAGGGAAAGTATTCCCCGTGCCAGTCAACACCTCGCCCGTCTGGCCCATATCTCCAGGGCCACGGGGCATGCTGGCGGCGTTGTCGGCGGCAAAGGCGGTCGTGGGCTCGGCGATGCCTTGGTTGTTGAACTGCGCGTTCTCGGCGACTTGGTCGGGGCGCGGCACGGAGGGGATTGTTCTTTGGATGCCGGCGTCGTTGGGGATCTTGGTTCCGGTGGGAGCCATTTCGGAGAGGGAACCGCCCTGGTGGGGGGAGGGAGCGCGCTGGTGTTGAGGAGACATTTTGGGTTGGTTGTTTGGTTTGAATTAGTTATAATGGAGGAAAATTGAGAAGATTTTGGATCAAATAGAAAAGTTGTAGTTTGTTGGCTGAGGAAGGAGGACTCTTGTGATATAGATAGATAGTCTGATTGATTGTTGTGCTTAATCCAGGTAGTATATCTGCTTTATATACAAAGTGGTGGATATACTTGGTGGTGACATCACCAGTTCCCAGTTCTAGGAGTCGGGCCGATGATGAATTGATGAGATCAGATCGCCGTCCGAACGCCCGGTTTGCGGTGGATACTGCACTGCGTTCCAAGAACATCGCTCGAAGAATCGAAGAAATGCTGGGAATAAAAAAGAAAAAGAAATTCAACGCCGCGTATGATTTCATTATTATCGAATTGCGCGGTGGCGACCCTGGGATGAGTCTGGATCGCAGGTCTGGCGAACAACGCAGTGGCGAGCGGTTCATGCTAAGAAAGGGAGAGCGTGGTGATCTTTCAACTGAGAAATCCCTGGTAAATCTCCTCGAGGACGTCGCGTTTTCGTTTTCGATCAGCCTTTTCCGCTTCTTCCTCCTCGTCCGGCTCGCCCTCCGGTTCTCGCGACACCCATGTCCGGATCGTGCCATCGCCGTGCGCTGAAAACATTTCAATTCCTTCGCCTGCGGCGCCGTTGCCTCGCCATGCGAGGGCGTTAATCCGCGCGGCGCTCAGCGCACTGGATCGGCCGCGCATACTCTGGGCGTTTATTGCGAGCCCCGGAACGCGCAACCGCTTGATGAATGTCCCCTCGCGGAGCTCGAACATGAAAATTTCGCCGCGGTCGTCCCTCTCGTTGAAATTAGGCCAGAGCAGCGTCTCATGACCGGCGTCCATTACCCCCTTTGGCAACACCAATGGCGCTCGTTCGGCCAGGTGCGACGAGACGCTATTGCGGACTCGTGGGCCGAAATGCACGAGGGTGTTGGCGCCCGTCGTGGCGTCCCAGACGCGGATACGCGCGTCCTGACCTGCTGTCACGAGATGCGAGCCGTTGGAGGTCCATCGGACGCCGGTCACCGCGCCGCCGTGCGCTCGCACGTACGGGGAGTAGGCGGGACGACTTTCGTAGCCCGGCGGGGCTGTGTGCGGCGGAACCAAGCCCACGGCATCGTCCATATCCAGTGCAGCGATGGCGGAGTTGTGTCCGCCGCGCCGGATATCGAAAAGAATTACGCGGTGGTCGGCTGAGGCGGAGGCTAGGATATGTGGTCGGTGAGGAGCCCATGACACGGATAGGACGGATGAGGTGTGTCCTGGTAGACCGTGGGTGGAGAGACCGGAGCGTAGATCTAGCAGTCGGACGGGTTTCTCGGAAGTGCCCACGGCGATAAGAAGAGGTGATCCGTTATGTGAGGACATGGAATGCGCGTAGGGTGTGCAGTCGAGGTTGAACGTATGCACTGGCGTGATGCCCGTAGGCTCCAGGGCGGAGAGCTTAAGAGTCCCATCGTGTGAAGTTGACAGTACGGTCGATGGCTTCGGGTCGAACGGGTATATCGAGAGGGAAGTGAGGGCACGCGTATGGGCATCCTCATGCGACGACTTGTTGATGGATGCGATCGATCGATGAGTATGGGATAGCTGCGAGCCTCGGCTTTCTAGATCCCACAGGTGGATTGAGGGATCTGCGCCGCCAGAGACCATGCTGACGGAGTCAGTAAATGACATTCAGTTCTCGAGACCTTCCAACTTACAATCGACCATCATACTGATCAATAGCAAGCACATTCACGCCGGCTTTATGAGCGTAGATCTCATCGTCGCAGCCGATCTGCGCATCTCCAGCGCTGGATCCAGGGTCCTTGCGACTGGAGAAACGAACACCGGGGGCTGGCTCCAGGTGCTGCACCAGCCGGGTTGTCAAAGCCACGTGAAATTCAGACGGAGTGATGGACCCCAGGGCCCGATTGAGGAGGTACGAATTCATTCATGAGGGGGGGTTGAGGGATCAACGGGAGAGTGTTAGAGAGTCCCTCGCCGGGACTCTTGCATCATCGGCGATCTTATCAGCGGCCCGGAACTACGTCGCCCCGGAATTCTCCAACACTTTGATGGATCTATCCAAATTATTCAACACCACAACACAGCATCACCCCCGAGAGACAACTTGTACTGGCCGGATGATGTCTCTCGGCAGATCTCCGGCCTTGAGCCAGAATACTTTCGTTCGGCCTCCAAGTATTGACGAGTCGCAAGAAAGGACAGCCGACGAGCCCTCGAGTCGATCGAAACGACTAGCAAATGTTTATGACGCCGTAGCCGGTTAGACCTCCGTTTTCTCTGCTCTATTTCTCATCTAATCTATTAGGCCGTATTAATGCCCATGGATTTCTTCCCCCCGTCCCTTACCCGTCCAAACACCGGGATACAGCTTCGTCCAATCTTCGCCCGGTCCGTCCAGAAGAAGTCCTCTTCCGTCGGCAGAACGCGCCGGTCCGCTACGAGGAGAATGATTTCTACTTTGCGCACGAGTCGCTGCCTTCCGACCGACCTCTGCCGAGTTCTGAGTTGCTTGAGGCCATCCATGCCTACTCGGCCGATTTCTACGATAGAGCCACCCTCGATCGTGGCCAGGACGATTATCAGAGCATGGACGAGACGGCCTTGATAGCCATGGGGATACTGATGGAGGAAATGGCACGCGAGTCGCTGGGGGAAACCGGCGACATGGTACTGGTCGAGGGGGAAGAAATCTCCGACAACGAGCGCAGTCGACTGGCTTTAGAAACTGGGTCTCGACGAGTAGGTCGTAAAAGGGCCAACACGCAGAGTAGCGTCCTCCCCAGCTCCGGCGATGAACTAGAGACAGAGAACGTGGTCAAGCGAAAACCATCGAAGAAGCGCAAATTGGCCCGCCGAAAGTGGAGGATGGATGAGGACACCGAATTGGACTAAAAATTGTGACAGGCCATGCAGTCTACTGCGCATCAGGCAATAGCTTGTGGTTGTTTGGGCTAGTCCTGCAGCCAGCACGAGGCCCAGACCCCCTTCCATCATTTCATCCCAAATGGGCACACTGGTGAACGATCATTCCCAACCTGTATCTGATCCCCGGGCTCTGGGTCTTAAAGGAAGACCGTTACGATTGGTGAACCACTTAGCTGGTTGGACCCTCGGGCCTCTTCCAGTGCTCGAGAAACAAGCAATTAGCCACGCCCAACAATGAACCACAGGTCTCGCAACCTGCAGACAACGAGGGGGTGGCGTGGACTTGTCAAATGACTCCCCAACAAGAACCAGTTTATCCGCTTACCTATGGATCCAGTAGGTCCAGTGGCGGCAGCAAGCAGCAGTCGACCTTTCAATTTGCCGAACCGCAAGCACACGGCTGACCGGACTGAGGGAATAATTCTTCCGCACGACCAACCCCTTCTATCCTAGCCTCGAGGATGCCTGTCTTTCCATCCAGTGACCGGTCAACGCCTGGTGTCGGCAGCCATGGCCTAATATAACCTGAGGCGTAGACTAAGGGTCTTGGCCGTTACTCTTCCGGCCTAGAGCCTCGTCTGCGAATGGAACCACGGGAACTAGACCGTCTTGCAAAGCACCCCAGACTTGTCCCCGCGTTCGGACTGGCTTTTCGCCTACCCCAGACTCCTTACTCTGTCTTGGACTTTCCACCCCTTCGTGACCTGATCTCTTTTCCCGGGCGGCCGCCTTCTGTCAATTAGCCTGAAATCGCTTTCGATTCCTTCCTTTCGCCTGGCAGACAGACCTTGGCAGTCAGCGAACGAATCAGTCCATTCCCCCGGGGTAAATTATCGGACCGGCTTAGTATCGTAGGTCGGGTTGTGCTGTGGCGATCCGGGGGCCATTTTATCCTGGACTCTGTCCGTGAGTTCGGCCCCTGCGACGTGTTGGCCTATCAGACGAGCCTGACCTTTTCTCGCCACGTTTTTGCGCTCCAGAGCCGGTTTAGCCGTTGCAAGACGAGGGAGGTATCGGCAGGCAGTTCGACGCCTGGACTGAACTTGATACATGGGAAAATACCCGGATGAAGGCCAAGGCCCTCCGGTGATTCATAAGATGGACACCATCCCGCATGCCAACTTCATTCTTTTGCTCTCATGCGTAACTAGGTCTTTCCTTGAACACTGGACCGTTGAAATTCAACCCGAGTGATTGTATCATTCCACCGGACAGATTACATCTGACGCCGCAATGGGATCTGCAACCTTTGAGCTTGCCGGTCGGCAGTTCCCCCGTGTGACATGGTGGAAGGATCCCGGCATGCGCAAGACGTACATCTGTCTGATGTTCGTGGTGTTAACTTCGGTGCGCTTTCCCTGGTCTGTTACATTTGTGACAAAATTCTAACCCGGGACAGGCCACCAACGGTTACGATGGATCTATGATGAACGGGCTCCAGACCCTGGACTACTGGCAGGAATATTTCAACCACCCGTCGGGGTCTCTTTTAGGTATTCTCAGCGCGATCATGTCGCTGGGGTCATTGGCCGCCCTGCCCGTCGTGCCCTATACTGCCGATCTTCTGGGGCGTCGAATGGGCGTTTTGATCGGTTGTTCGGTCATGTAAGTGAACCTGATAGTTACCTACCGTCCCCCCTCGTCCTCTCACAAAGCTTACACCAATTAGGATTTTGGGAGTAGTCCTGCAGAGTGTCAGTGCCAACTACGGCATGTTTCTGGCCGCTCGATTCTTGATTGGATTTGGCGTGGCCATTGCCCACGGTGCCTCTCCTCTGCTCATCGCCGAACTAGTGCACACGCAGCACCGCGCTGTTTTTACCACCATCTATAACAGTAAGTCTATTTGGGTCTGTGTTCAATACCAATCGCTAATGCGGAATTAGCAACGTGGTACTTGGGTGCCATTGTCGCAGCATGGCTTACGTTCGGCACCAACAACATCAAGAGCAACTGGGCTTGGCGGGCCCCGACCATCGTCCAGGCAGTGCCCTCGGTTCTCCAGATTATCTTCATCTGGTTCGTGCCGGAGTCGCCTCGATTCTTGATTTTCAAGGGCAAGAACGAGCAAGCGCTCAAGGTGCTGGCCGACTGCCACGCCAATGGCGACCAAATGGATGAGGTGGTCCAACTGGAAATGCACGAGATCAAGGAGACCATCCGACTGGAGAAGGAATTTGAGAGCAGCAACTGGATGGAGCTGATCCGCACCAAGGGCAACCGCCACCGTATGATCATCTGCATCTCTGCCGGTCTGTTCTCGCAGTGGTCGGGCAACGGGCTGGTGTCGTACTATATCGCCAAGATCCTGGAGTCGATCGGCTACACCAGTTCCGTCGAGCAGAACCTGATCAACGGCTGTCTTCAGATCATGAACTTCATCGTCGCTCTGACGATGTGCTTCTTCGTGGACAAGATCGGTCGCCGCAAGCTCTTCCTCGTCTCCACCGCTGGCATGCTGGTCGCCTTCATCGTCTGGACGATTTGCTCCGCGCGCTATGACCTCTCGCATACGTCTGGAACGGCCAACGCGGTCGTCGCTATGATCTACGTCTACTACCTCTTCTACAACATCGCCTGGTCTGGTCTTCTGGTCGGATACACAGTGGAGATCCTCCCGTACAGTATCCGTGCCAAGGGAATGACCGTGATGTGGTTCTGTATTGACGCTGCCCGTAAGTGATCCCTTATTGTTCTTATCTCGCCTCGAGTGATACTGACCCCAGCAGTCTTCTTCAATCAGTACATCAACCCGATCGCGCTGGACAACATCGGCTGGAAATACTACATCTTCTACTGCGTGTGGCTAGGCTTTGAACTGACTGTCGTCTGGTTCTTCTACATCGAAACGCGCAAGACCCCGCTGGAGGAAATCGCCAAGTACTTTGACGGTGACAAGGCGATGGTCGGAGGCGCCGCGGGCACCGAGAAGGCCAAGGAGCTGGTGACGACGCTGCACTTCGAGGAGACGGTGACCAGCGAGACCGGGAAGGACGGCGGCGTGGTCAACGAGAAGTCCGTGTGAGCTTGCGAGCTCTCCGGGCGTTTCTTCTGTCATGTCATGTCTTGTTCTGTCCTGGCGGGTATTAGTAGTTTTTACTACAATCTATATAATTAAGTCCCCATGCAATCCAATTAAGCGGGTTGAATGCAACCAGTCCCTGCATCGTCGTAGATGGGCATCTGGTCTGAGGAACAGACCCTAATTAGGTCTTGTGCGATCACCTGTTTCCAACAGGACCGGGTGGCGTGACCTGAGCTCTCCCACCTCGACCTCCCCAAGTATCGGTCCGGTCTTGTCTTGTCTTATCCTGCCTGCATCCCACTTCCATCGATCGATCCATGTGAACGCAATCAAGCCACTGGACCGGATTGAACGACCGGTTCGGTGGGCACAATCCCCGAGAATAAGATCCTCTACCTTACGCAAAAGACAACCTCCAGCATCGCAGTCACCATGGTGCGTCCAGCATCCCCATCTTCAATTCCACCTCTCCTCTACATTAGACTACACTACACTCTACATCCCAATCCACCCCAGCCGATCCCAGAAAAGAAACGAAAAAGAAACAAGAGCTAAACAAACCACACAGCCTCCCAAACTCACCCGCGGCGCCAAACAATCCCTCATCATCACCTACCTCCAATCCACGCAAACCTGCCACACCTTGAAAGAGCTCGAGAAATCGCTCCCCCCGGTGGCCTCGATCCCCGGGATGCAGGTGAAAGAGTTCATCCAGGAACTGGTGGACGAGAACCGGATCCGCGTGGAGAAGATCGGCAGCGGGAACTGGTACTGGAGTTTTGCGGGGGACGAGCGAGGCGAGAAGGAGCGGGCGCGGAACGAAGTAAAGAATGAGGTGGAGCGGGCGCGGCTTGGATACGGAAAGACGGCGGGCAGGTTGGCACAGCGCAGGGGGGAGATGCAGCGGGAGCGGGAGGAACAGGCAACAGGACAAAAGGAGGTGGAGGAGTTGAGGGGGGAGTTGGTGGGGAGGAAGGAAGCGTTGGAAGAAGAGTGGAAACGGGTGAGAGAGGTGAAGAAGATGGGGGAAGGAGTAGATGGAGAGGAGGGGAAAAGCGTGCCGGAGATGAAGGCAGAGACGGAGAGATTCCGAGCGGAGGCGCAGATGTGGACGGACAACGTTTACGTGCTGGAGGGATACCTGCGTCGCCTGGCCGGAGGGGATCGGGAGATTATCACAGCAGTGCAGCGCGAGTGTTACGGCGAGGAGTACGTGGAGGGGGAGGGATTGCGCGAGATATGAGGGATCAAGAACTACTCTGAAGTCTGTACGGAGTGATACTGAGGACTCGGAGTAAAAGGAAGTTAAACTAAAACTAAAACTTAAAGAAAAGAAAAGATAAATAAACGATTAATAAGAAAGACAAGTGGAGGCGCCGAGAGAGACCCAAGAGAAGCTTGACTTCCGGCTGGCGACTTCCGTTGGCTTTTCCTTTCTCCGCTTATCGCGAACCAGTTCTGTCCTCTTTCTTCATCTCCCATCGCTCCGCCCCCTCGCTGCATCTCCCGTCTCGTCGCTGTCCTCGCTCGCCTCTGCCTCCTAGTCGCGTTGATCGGTTCGACCGCCTCTCCCGAACGCTTCCCTCAGACCATCTCCCTCCCTCCCCTCTCTCTGCCATTCCATCCACGGAGGGGATTAACCCGATCGTCGACTCTGCTCTTCTCCCCGTGTTGAACGGTCTATAACACTGCGAGAAATGATGCCGTCCTGTTCCTCTTGTCCTGACTCTTAACGTCTTCTCTCTCTCTCTCCCTATCTCCCTTCGCGATTCGATTCCTCGAACACTCGTCCCTCTATCCCCCCTCGATCGGATACCTTCGCCGATCCACCTCCGTGGGTTCCGACCAAGGAAAGACACAATCAAAAAGGAAATACTTACCGGGAACGAGGGACAAAACACCAGAAGGAAACCATAAGAAAAGAAACGAAAAGGTCAAAAGATCAGCACCAATCGCGTTAGCTGCAGGGTGTCCCCGTGGGTGGTGGTGTCTTTGCGCCCGACGCTTACTTCGGGGCCTGGTAGGATTGATTGCCCGAATCCCCCGACGTGTTCGGTGCATTCGACACAACGGAGGCTATTCTCTGTCTGGGTCTCTAGTCTCTTATCTCCCTGACTCGGAGGCACCTACCAGCCCACCTTCTCCCATCCTTGGTCGTTCATTCATTCACGACTGGGGGGTTGGTGGAGATTTTCCCCGGCCTGTCTTGGGGATCTCTCATTCTTCGGCGTGGATCCTCGTCACTCCCAACTTTCTTTCTTCTCTTCCCTCCCCCTTGCTTGTCTCCGCGTCAGTTCTGGCTTGGTCCATTGACGTGGGAAATCTTGAAGTCGTCTTGTCTCATTCTTTGCTCCTTGTCGCTCTTGGCTTTTTCGCCTCCCTTTCCTACGTCTTAGTTGACCTCCCTCTTCTTTACTTTCTCCTCGTTACGTTTGTCTTCTTGTTTGTAGTCTTGATACAAACCTACCTCCATTGCACACCCTCTTCCTCCTTGTATGGATTGAGTGAGGTGTGACTGTGGGTCATGTCCGTCAACTCTCCCCCCGCCCAACCCTCCTCCTCGCCGCTCGGTCGGAATCGCAGCTCCCTGCTGGCCCGGTTTTGCTCGCCCTTTTCACAACGGAATCGCAGCATCGCCGATTACTACATCGAACCCGACGATCCCTGGCGCTCCTACTTCCCCGGGGATGCGATCAAGGGCACTGTTGTCCTTACCGTCGTCCGCCCCGTTCGCATCACGCATCTCGTCATTTGTTTACACGGCTTTGTCAAGGTTTTTAAGAACACCGTCCCGTCGGGAGAGGCCTCTCCGGACGCGGGATTTTTGGGTCCTGGACGCGGGCGTCGAGGCGCAGAATATCTGGGCAATGGATTGGCCACATTATTTGAGAATGAGGATGTCCTCTGCGGAGAGGGTCGTCTTAAGGAGGGGGTCTACAAGTTTCGCTTCGAGATGTCCTTTCCGCCGTTCGCCTTGCCGAGTAGTATCAGTGTGCGTGTTTGCTTGCTACCTGGATTCCCTTTGAGTTTTGTTATTGCTCTCGGCAGTTTGACTGACTTTTTTCGGGTGCTGTTGGTCTAGTTTGAAAGAGGCACCATTACTTATATGCTTACGTCCACCCTAACCAAACCTACGACGATGAACCCTACCATGTCCTGCCGAAAACGCGTGAATTTGTTGGAAAATATCGACATAGCGCCCTTTCCGGCCCCGAGAGCCCGCGTGGTCACCTTAGAACCGGTATCGAAACGATCGAAATCCAAGGCGAAGGCCAGGTCGGGA
This sequence comes from Aspergillus affinis, assembly GCF_023601865.1. Classification (NCBI taxonomy): domain Eukaryota; kingdom Fungi; phylum Ascomycota; class Eurotiomycetes; order Eurotiales; family Aspergillaceae; genus Aspergillus; species Aspergillus affinis. The sequence continues at coordinate 13,150 of NW_026515878.1, forward strand.
GAATCGGACACCGCGCAGGACTCGACATCACTAGAGCCGTCGGTGAACGGCACCGCCGGGTCCGCCGATAATCGACCGCCCCTCAGTCCCGCGCCGAGCAACGTGAGCTCGTCCAGTCGATTGAGCAATAGCAGCCAGAGTTTTCAAATCGCCAGCGATCCTAGTTCCTCCACCAGTACGGGGATGCGAAACAGCGAGGGTCGGAGTACCACACCCTCCATCGCGGATAAGACGATCACCGCCAAGACAGAGGTATTGCGCGCGGGCGTGCTACCGGGAGATACGCTCCCCATCAAAGTCACTATCAACCACTGCAAACAAGTGCGCAGCGCGCATGGCATCATCGTCACCCTCTACCGCCAGGGCCGCATCGATCTCCATCCGGCCATCCCTGTCGGCCCGTCGACGGACGGCAAAAAGCCGGTCTACGAGGACTACTACCCCCGATCGCGGACGGGACTCGGGGGGCTGACAATCGGGACGAGTCGCACCAGCAGCGTCTTCCGGAAGGACCTGACTCAGACCTTCGCCCCTTTAGTAGTGGAGCCGTCGACCCTCACGGCCGTCGTGAAGACGTCCATTCGCATTCCCGAAGACGCCTTCCCCACGATCACGCGCACGCCGGGCAGCATGATCAACTTCCGATACTACGTCGAGGTGGTAGTGGACCTGCGGGGCAAGCTCGGCTCCCCCGATCGCCTTCTGCCTCGGTTCAATCTGATGACTTCGGGGAGCAACTTCTCCCCGAGCGGACAGATCTTGAACCCAGCCGATTCCAACAGCAATAACATGATCACCGCCAACTGGGCCGGCAACATCCTAGATACCGACCAGATTCGGCGCGAGAAAGGCGTCGTGGCCGTCGCCTTTGAGGTGGTGATCGGCACGCGCGATTCGCATCGCCGGAAAAGCCAGACGAAGCGCACGTCCTCCACGGCGGCCATGTCCGACCTCCAATCGTCGCAGCCGGCGGAGGTCGACGGCTGGCTCTCCGACCAGAGCCCAATGCCCACGGCCGACACGGAGCAACACCGTCCGGCACAGGAGGACTACGGGTTCCCTCAGGAGCTGCAATGGGCGGATCACGTAGAAGAATCGCATTCTCCCCCGCAACCATACCAGTCCTTGGGGCAAATGGTGTCGACGCCACAGTCGGAGGAACCGGGCGATGAGAAAGCCCGGATGCGCCGTGCCGAACAGACGCTGTTGCCTAGTCAGCCGCCGGACGAGCCCGAGGCGGGACCATCGACGGAGATGGTGGTTCCAACGGCGCCTGTGCTACCGGAAGACGATCGGCTCCATGACTATCACCATCTGCCATCCCCGGCGGAAGAAAGCATGCCGCCCGGCTTGGTATCAGCCGAGTCCGTGCACACTGTGGTACCTGGCAGCAGTGCGTCGGCGGCCGTCGCAACGGCAGCGGAAACTTCTGCCGACGACAAGCAGGAAATGGAGCGACAAAGGCTCATGATGGAGGCCAGTGCTCCGGGCGACGTTGAAGCACCGCCCTCACATACAGAATCGGCGGACGGGCCGAGTGCGCCGGTCTTCCATGACGATGGCGATCACCAGTTAGTAGGGGGGATGGCGCATGGCGATGAGTCTCTCCCGCGCTATCAGCGATAGTCTGAGATATTTCGGAAAAGCAAAGGAGAGAAATGGAAGCATTGGTTTATATGAAATGAACGGGATTGAATTAGAGGTTTTTTTTATGTTTTTATATTTTGGACTTGAATCTTTGGATTTGCATTTACGGTTGGGATAACCGGGAGATACCACCTATATGTTTGAATATGGCACCTGATTATTTGATTGATTGATTGATTGATTGACTGATTGATGGAGAGAAGGAAATGGAGTGGATGGGAAGTAGATGCGAGGCGTTTCGGGTAGACGGGCATCGCTTGTCGACATGAAGCCTGTATATACTAGGTATAGGAGATAAATAGTGACCAACGTTCACTCTCATTCCAGCTACTCTATCACATATCTTAATAATTATTATCCAATATCTATTCTGTTATCACGATAACCCAAGGATAAGAGCCAATGCTAAAGCGGCGAGAGCGGCTGACCCGGTCGGACCGTCTTGGCATTTGGCCCCAAATCGCGACTTTATCTCATCTCCATCTCCATCGGCTCTTCCTCCATCTTCGTCTTCCCTCCAACACGCCAAACTCCAGCGTCCAGACCAGTCCCGTCGCCATCCATCATGGCCTTCCGCCCGGGGTCCTTTGCGACCTTCCTCATCGTCTGCCGTACGTCCCCCTCCCCCTCCCCCTCCCCCTCGTATCCCCAAAAACTAACCAACCCAAAAAAACACAACAGCAACCAGCTTCTTCCTCGGCATCATCTTCTCCCTCTTCCCCTACGACTACCCAATCCTATGGTCCACCGCCCCGACCCCCGCCTCGCACTATGACTACTTCGAATCGCACCTCCGCTTCCTGCACGCCTCTCCCCCTCTAATCCCGCGAATCCTCCACATCGTCATATTCCTCGGCCTCGCCGGCCTGATCACCAAACTCTACCGCCCCTCGGAGTCCAACATGCTCTTCGATGGCGCATCCCTGGTCCTCTACATGTGCGGCATCACGGTCTACATCGCTAACATCGTCAAGGGCCTGCGTCTGGTCCAGGACGGCGTGTATGGGGATGATCTCCTCGGTGGCGTTGAGGGGAAGGGCCAGTTGGAAGAAGGGGAGCAGATTCTTGGTCGTGAGGACTCGTTGAAGGTCTTGGCAGCTAGTAATACGATTCTTGCGCTTGTGTTGGTGGGTGTGCTTGCTTTACAGGCGGGGCAGTGGTATGCGGAGAGGAAGGATCAGATTGAGGCGGAGAGTTTTTCGGGGAGGAAGAAGGGGGGTGAGGAGGGTGTGAAGGAGAAGGAGAGTGCGAAGGAGAAGAAGAAGAATTGAGGTTCTCCGTTTGGTGTGTGGTAGAGATTGAGGGTTGAATTGACTTGATGGGTGGGTAGTGATCTTTCTTTTTTTTTTCTCTGCCTGGTCGGTGGTTTATTTTGTATTCTTCCTTCGGGGGTGATGTTGAGATTGAGATGGTTTTGTTCGAGGGTGATCAATGTACGACAGAAGTGGATGTTAATGGGCACCTTTTTTCTCCTATGAGCTGTGTTTTTGTCTACTGGGTTATACTGTAGGGTAATCGCGGGTTATTTATGGATGGACGGATGAGTTTTAACATACTTGATCTCTACATCGGATATCTGTCTGTTCGTCTGTCAAAATCTCTATTCTGGGCCAAGCAGAGGTCAACTCCTGCTACCCCTACGAAGTGCTTTGAAAATGTCCGGATCAAGGTCAAGTGTAGGTCAAAACCTCGATACCCTTAATTCCACCGCAGATTGCCGGTTGCGCAGATCAAATCATATCACAGCAACATGTCAAATATACTGTGGAGCTCCATGATAGCCGTAGAGTGGGACAGTCAGACAAGTATACCACCGAAAATGTAGATCATCACAGAAAGACAAGAAACCCGACACAGAAAGATCGTCACCACGTCGGGACTCCGACCAGGCTCTCAACCCATCATTCAAAGTCAACACTCCTCCAAATAGCCATTAATGACGTCGAGGGCCATAAGATGCGCATAGACGTCCCTCCCGGCTCATCCAACAGCGCGAACGCATCCGTCTGGCCGTAGTAGATGTGATACCAACTCCAACGGCATGTATCTACTCTGAGTTACAGATAAGGCTCAAATATCACCAACGGCGTGTATTTTCTCCCGGGAGCCAGGACAATGTTCAATATCGTCAGCGGGGAATATGATGTAGCAGGACGGAAACTAAACTGCGCATCCCTCATAATAACGCAGTCGTGATGTAGAACGCACCGAAGCCGCCACATAAGCGCGCTCGAAACGAGCAGTATGCATGATTCAAAATCCGTCAACATGCATAGCGATTCGCAGTTTTCATTCACGGCGTTAAAAGTCTGCATGTAGGTACAGTAGCATGGGTAGTAGGGATGATCTCTCACGAGGGATTTTGGATCCTTCGAGGAATAGCCTGCACAGGAGGGGTAAGTTAATGCCTGGACAACGTCTTCTGAGTAAACCAACAAATATGCAACTATGCATGTAGTCTGCAAATGAGGCATAGCAAGGAGGTCCGAACGGCATCTTTGTCTCGCCTCCGGAACTGCCAGACATCAACCGTCGGCCAAAAGTGGCATTCGAACCAGGATAAGATCCCACGTTATGCAAGCCATCGCTCGTCCCGGTGACAGACAGCGTCAAGTTACCGCACCATTCACGTCCATGCATGTGATATGCATGTATGTTGATGGCAGATGACACGGAGACAAAACAAGAACGATACGCCGACTCACCAACACAACGCTGCACGACATCCCGCCGATGTCTCTACCGCATGTACGTACATGTGTAGTATCTATGCCGTCGTCGTGACGGCGTCTAATCTCTGTAGTGTGGCACGCAGTGATGTGATATGGGCATGGAAACGCCGTGCCAAGAGATGTGCAGGAGTCATAATTCCGGTCCCCAGCTGCGGCAGACGGACACAGACAGAGAAAGTAGCGCCGGCGATACCAGCGATGGATGAAGTCAACCTCTGAGAAGAGAAGCCGCGCTTGCATCCATGCGAATCACCTAGACACGGGAACCAATTCATGCTAGAGGGCAGGAGGGGGCAAAAACATGGCCACAGGGGAGTGGGAATCACGCGCTTCAAGCACCTTCCAGGCACGCTCTAGGGGAGGGTAGGGGCAGGCAGGAAGTACTCCGTAGTAAATCAAGTGTTATTAGTTAGTTAGGTAGTAGGTAGGGCGTGGCTTCCTTCCCCCCGATTAACCGCCGGGATTCATCCTTCGGCCCCCAAATTTTAACTAGAGACAAGCAGCAGCGGGCGAAACCAACCGGACTAGAAACCCCGTGGAAGGACTTGTGCCATGCCATGCCATGAGCAACCGAAATGGTGCGGGCGAGCCGTGTCTGCTCTGTGCCTCCTGGGGCATGGAGCTAAGCGACGGAGCGTGTTGGGTTGGGAGAAGGGCGAGCCGCCACTAGGGCTTGGGATGAGGCCGTGCGCGTCAAGAACGGGCGAGTCGAGAGGAGGGAATGCGAGGTCGACGTGCCGGGTTCAGCACGCCGGGCGATAACTTTGACTTAGTTTAATTTACCTTGAGTTGGGTTTTGGGATGGCGCTTGCTTGACGTGTTGGTTTGGATGGCACGGAGGGTAAAGTGTGCATGGCACAGGAGGGAGGAGATCGAGTGAAAAGATATAAAGAGGAGGGCAATGGATGAGATTGGGATTCAATTCATGGGATCATTCAGCAGTCTCTCTTATCCCAGCTTTTCCATCTGTTCTTTCGCTGTCTCTGCTGCTGCTGCTGCTGCTGCCATTGATTCACTTCACTGTGCAGTCCCTCCTCATTAATCAATTGCACTGGACCAGGATCGTCGTCCGGTTTCCCCTCCGCCCATTCCCTGGCACATCTGAGACACCAGACCTCCCTCCTTTCCCCGTTTCTGCAGACCAGACGATCGGATCTACTCTGCGCTGCGCTGCCAAAAGTCGTCACTTGTTTAGGGCGTGACTCGACCACGGGACGCCCTGCGTATCCATACCGTACCGTATCCTGTGGTAACTTTACCGTACGGAAACCCGGCTGCCTGAGGTTCCTCCCTCCATAAATCATCCACCTCTCTCTTTCTCTCCCACTCTTTTTCTCTCTCTTCTCCCTCTCGTCTCTTACTCCTCTCTCCCTCCCTCAAGCCCTATTAAGAGACTTTGTTTCCCGTTCATCAGTCTCTCTCCTCGGGGCCCCTCCTCATCCACACCACCTGCCAACTGAACCGGCTGGACTCATTCCTTGATTGCAAGTCACGTATACTTCCGCTGCCTCATCTACTGCCACGCGCGAGAAGACCGTTCAAGATGCCTTCCATCAAGCCCGCTCTCCACCCTCTCAAGACCCCTCAGCCTATGGTCTTCCCCTCCGAGCTCCAAGGCAACCCGGACACCGGCTCCAGTCTCTCCGGCAATGGCAGCGCCCGGCCCGGAGACGAGGCTCTCTGCACGCCCATCACGCCGCCAGCCGCCTACACAGAGTTCCTGAAGGCCTTCACCCCCATCTTCTCGCCCGACAGCGCCAGAGGCGAGAACGGCCGTTTCCGCTTCGACAAGCCGTTCGAGCGCAGCAACCCACACCCCAATGCCGCCGTCACCCACTACATCAACGGCCTGAACTCCGGCGGCATCAACCACACTAGCAACCCGACCAGCGCGCCTACCTCTCAGCCCGGCAGCGCCGTCAGCACCTCCTTCAACCCTAACGACCCTCCCAGGTCTGCTACCGCGTCGTTGCCACCCCCGACACCCTACGGGGCTCCGTTCCCGCGGCGCGATCCCCGAAACCTGCGCTCGCTACGCATCCCCTCGGGGCCTATCCCCCCGCGCTACTCGCCCACCAGCATGACCATGAGCGCGGAATCCCCGCGAAGTGCCACGTTGATGCGCTCGCCGTATTCTCCCTCAGATTGGAAAGCGCGGTACTATGATGGGCCGAGGAGCGCGAATAGCCGCGTCAGCGTGCGCCATGTCATCACTCATACGGTGACGTATAAGCGGACCCAGCTGGAGGATGCGCCCAAAGGGAAACGCAGAAAGATCACGGAGAAGGCCACTGAGCGGGAAACTCACAAGTCGGAAGAGGAGGATGATGAGGGCGAGGATGCGGACTCGGATAATTCCGAGGATGCTTGAGCTTGAGCTTGAGCTTGCTTGAGCTTGTCTATCTATCTTTTAGGCTGGACCTGAGCGTGGGGGACCAGATCGCTTACGCGTGTCTCTTCTCTTTCTTACATTCGTTTTTCATCTTCCAAGGGTTTGTGTTCGGTTTGATTTGATCTGGGTCTGGAGGGATAGGATTGAGGATCAGAGATTGGTTGGTTGGTTGGTTAGGAGCCCGGCGTCCGGAGTTGAACTTGACCTCCGCTTGATTTTTGTGTTTCAAAACGTTTGCTGTTTATTTTGCGTGCATGGGTCTTGTCTTCTCAAATTCGGGTTTCGTTTTTGGTTATTATCGTTTTGTTTCGTCTCTCCATCTAGTCAAGTAATCTAGATATGTCTTACGTTCCGATGTACTGATGATCGAAATGAACTGATGACTGCTTTTACTTGATCCGACTTCTACTATTTTGGTCAATTCCCTATTGGAAGTATAGTATGCATATCGACCTGACTATGCACTGATCATTGTTATTCTGCCCTAGTGCTCTAGCACCAATTACCTTAGATAACTTAGGCAGTAATCCAACACCGCCTCTGTCAATCACTATGGAAGCTCTATTGACGCCGTGTGTGCTATCACAGCGAATGCCGAAGACCCAACCCCGCGTCGTCCTTGTTTACTGGCAGTCCACGTGTAAGCCAAGCCAAGGTTGATGTTGGTTGATGTGATTGAGGCTCGGGGGTAGGGCTTGAGGATGTGATAGGTAGATGTTTTCTTCTTTGTTTACGAACGGATAAGTACAAGAGGGAATACAAAATAGATAGGTAGATATGAAATGGACAGATATGCAGCTGCTCGGTTGTAGTGTTGATAGGCAAGACATGCCTCATGGGTCTAAGATGTAGTATGTGTCTCGGGGAGTGTTGTTTACGACCACCACCACTACTAGCACTCCACTCCTAGTACTGCAATCACTTATACTTCAGGACTAATCAAATGAACCTAAACTCAATGGAAAAAAAAGTAAGAAAAGCACATTAGTTGAGTGACTGAGTGTCGTCAACACGGAGTGACCCGTGGGCGTAAAATACCAATACATACGAATACCAACCGGTAAGATATCAGTACGTCGCGTTACCGACTCTATTTTTGATTCCATGTCCATCTCCCACCTCCCAGATGCTACCACAATACGATGATTTCTACCTATTTGCCCACTTACCTACCTTGATCTTATACTTCCCTTCTCTTTGTTAGACAATGCCGCAATAACACACACTACACACCACCAAACCAAACTGCCCCAGAACCCAAAGACCAGACAGTAAACAATCCAACCAACCCTACTAGCCCCATAGGCAGGGTACATAGTCTCGGACACGACCCAGAAAGGATACCTACCACACGCAAACCCATGAAAGTCCGACCAGACCTGAGGCTTTAAGTGCCGGCGAGCAGAGATGATTGGCGCAGAAGGCGCGCGGGGCCGGTTTCATGTTTTCCTGAAGAATGCAGGCTCCGGGGGGTCGGGGGTAGGGGTTTTGTCTGGGATTGGTGGGTGCCAGGATGGTTTGGGTGGGCGGCTAAGTACTCAATAGGTGAGGTGAGATGAGATGGGCGATTCGATGGGGGTAATTTGGTAAGATGGGTCTTTTCATGCTTTGATTGGGGTTGGTTTAGTCGTGATTTGTTTCCTGTCTGTGAGCAACAATGCTAGTATGTGATGGTATCAGTAAACACCTCTACCAGGTAGACTTTTCTTTTCTGTACTACCCCAAACCCCTCCGTATAATAAACAACATTCCAACCATCACGTCCAGCGCCCCAGTCCAGACCAATAGCCCCGACCCAGGCAAGCGTGGCAGCTGCAATTAAGCGCCGGCGCTAGTATCCTTCCGGCCACGATCCACCGGGGAGTGGAGATCCCCGTGGAGTCATGTCCGACTGATTGGACTCCGTGGAGCGCTGTGGAGCACTATGGGGCCCGGGGACGGATGACGTGTGGAAGGGGGAACTTGCTTTCAGCTTTTGATATCCAATCCTTTGCCCGGTGTCGTTCGGCGGGAGATAAAGTTGTGATAGAGAGGTGGGGTGTGTGATACTTACGGTGTACCTATGGCGTGGGACGGGGTAGAGGGGCGGTTAGGGATCTATTTTTGGATCTTGGAGTGGGATTGAGGTAGGTTGGAGGTGTTGGATTCGATGATATTCTACCTTATGAGTAGAAGGTGCACAGCACGCACTAGACATGTCTGGGAAATTAAACAATGAGACCAAGAACAGACTCGGGAAACGTATGTTCATCACACACAGCGAGTCAACTCTCCCACCCAACCAAGTCAACAAGTCCACCATAGACCAGAAACAACGCGCGCGTCAACTCCACCCACCTTAAAATACCCAGTAGGTCTCTACCCCTCATCACCTTTCCAAAAATAATCTCCCACCAAACCCCCTCCTCTCAAGCTTGGCGCCGGCGACAGCGGCGGGCGCTTCCACATCATCCAATCCCATGTCTTTCCCACCCTCTCCGAGTCCTTCTAATGCGCCACGCTTAATTAGCTCCGGGGCTAATGATGCAGCATGAGAGGGTAGGGGCTGTAGGCGGGAATGCTTGATGAGAGGCCACGGGATGGAAGCGCCAGGAGGGTCAGTGGTTGGGTGGCGGGGTGTGGCCCTGCAGCTAGGGCTTTGTGATCACATCGACTTCGAGGGGGGAGATCTAGACTGGATTTCGTAGTGGTGTCCGTACGACTAATGTATTTTTATTTTTGGAAGGGCGGCTACAGTAGGGAGGTTATTTTTGGTAACATGCAAATCGGCTGAGGGTTTGGTTTGGGTCGAGTTGGGGAGTGGTTTGGGATACACTGTAGTGTGTGAATATGTATATTGTAGGTTGCTCGTTGTTTGGATCAGTTGGGATGAAAGATTGGCCTTTCTATTTCACTTTTCATATTGTGTTTCCATTCTTGGTCTGGTCGTTCATGGGTTCTGCTAATTTTCAATCGCTGGCCGCCGGCTCTCAGTTCATACCATCAAGTTAAGTCAAGTAATTCAATACTGCAGGGATATCATGCTTCAAGCACAGAAAAATTATAACGCATCATATCGCTAACTTCATATACTCTCCTTCTTTCCGGGATATAGCAACTTGCACTCTCACATTCTCTGTTCCAACAACGTCTCCGGCGCAAAGGAGAACGGACTCCGAGGAAGATCCGGCGTGCGTGGACTCAACGCCTTGGCGAAGAGCTCCTCACCCGAGTCGGCGCCCGATGTGTGTGCAATAGTGCCCATGGGCGCGAATCCACTGCTGCCGTCCTGCGTGCTTTGTTGCGCTTGTAGGGATTCGGGCGGGTAATGGGCGACAGTCTTCACCGGGTCTAAGAGAGCAGGCACGGAGGGTGGCACAGGAGCCGGTGCAGCTGCCGGCGCCGGTTCAGGTCGCTGAATTCCATGAAAAGAGTTGAACGAAGACACCGCGATGTCGGGAGAGAGCGGCGACAGAAGGTGAGCCGATGAAGATTGGCACATTCCTACTTTCCCATGTCATTAGCTCAACGGCAACTCATCTCTCGTCAGCATGGAGATACATACCCTCAGAAGTCAACGGCGACGATGTAAACTCCTTTTTCCTCCCCCCAGCCCCAGTCTGCAACTTCAACCCCTTCAGCTTCTCACCCAACCGTCCTCCAGTAGTCGGCGAGACCGGCGTCGCTGGTCCCATCGGATACGACGCATCGTGGGAGTTCACCCGATTGCGCACGGCCTCCGCCGCCGCCTGTGTGCCCCCGACTCCAAAGTTCATCTCGATCCACTCCTTCTCCTGCAGCGCCATCTGTAGCGCAATCCCCTCGACATTGCTTTGACATTCCTCGTGGATCTCGCGCTCAAGCACCTGCAATCTCTTCTTCGCCCATATCGTGTGCAAGACACCCTTTTTGCCAGCGGAACGACCGTCCGCTCCCAGTTCTGGAGGGAAGATCGCCGGTAGCGGATTGAGCTGCAGCATTTCGGACGCTGCGGTGCCATAGTCATTAGGTTGCTGACCTGCCGGGGCAGGCTCGTAGGCTAGAGTCACGACAGGCGGGATGGTCACGTTGGGCGGAAGAAGGAAGTAGATACGACGGGTGTGATCATTGGTTTGCTCGGAGGCGGGCAGCACAGCCGTTTTGTTTTCCCAGGAGACGTGCCATAGTCCGCCTGTTCGTTTCTTGATTTGGTCGTTCTCTGTCGTTTCTGTCGTTGTATTCGTCGTATCTATCGTGGTCTCTGCTTCTGGCTTTGTTTCAACTACCGTTGAGGATGAGGTGGCGGTGACAGGAGATGAAGCGCAGCGGGCGAGGTCATCATCCTCCCATTCAATCATTAGAATTTTGGTTCCATCATTCGCTTTTCCTGCCTCAAACTCGAAACGGGCCAAAGCGGTGACAGAGAGACTCCCAGCCGGAGCGCGGGGTGTCTCCAGGGCAGCAAATTCACTATCCGGAGTGAACGGCGGAGGAAGAGACTGGGACATTTTTTTTATCTCCCAGGAGGGGCAGGGGAAGTGGTGAGTAAGACAGAGGGTCAGTGGTTGGTGAGAAAGTTAAAGGTGAGATAAAAATAGGCCAGATGAGTGATGCATGGATACGGGTCAGTCTCCCAACCTGAGAGGAGAGTGAAGGAAAGACATCGGCGGAAGTGAATGAAAGAAAGAAAGCGAGGGCTGGAGGGATCACGGGGTTTGGGACGGGCGGGGGAAGGTCTGGAATTGATGGAGGATCCCTTCACTTCTGGCATCTCTCATAACGCTCTCTGATTATCCTCTCGAGAGAGGGGAGCTTCTAATTTTAGCTCTCTTGGCGGCCTGATGATCTCATCGGACATACACCTATCATGACAATCATGGCCGACTCCAATGTGCCTTTCTTTCTCCGTCTTCCCCACAATGCCAGACAGAGAATCTACATTGAACTCGACCTCCTCCTGGACCCCGATCTGATTCCGAACTACAATGTGGCGGGAGAATGGTGCTTCAAGAAAAAAATATTCTACGACGAAGCTGAATCAGCCAATTTCGACGATCTCTTTCCAAATCAGCTGTTCTACGTCTCGCGAGCGGTGTCTGAGGATGCTCGGTCCTTTTTTTATGGTGAAAATGTCATTCTATACGACAATGACCCGAAAAACCCTAGTTTACCAATTCTGATGGGCCTCAGCCCTCAGGTGATGAGAGCATTTCGAACAATTTCTATCGGCTACTTCATTGAATATGAATCTTCATCTGGCGATACGGAATCCGGCGGTCTCAAGGAAAATAGTAGCTCGAGGACGGACAATGAGCCCTTTCGCGACTGGTTACGTGCCTGTGAATGGTTGGCAACGCACATCAAAAACGAAGATCAGTTAACACTTCAGTTGGACTGCGATGCGAGGACCAAAGAGACCGCCGCGGCCTTTTTAGAACCTCTTCACAAGTTACCCCGGTTGAAAGATTTGTCTATTCGTCTCGGCTCTGGCTGGAATCCGGATATTCAACAGATGATTATGACAATGATCCGGCAAAAGACTCGACTTCAGCTCTGTCGTCCACCTTCCCCAGCACCTTTCCGCTTCTTCGATCTACCTGTCGAGCTACAGCTTCACATCTTGGATCTCTCCGACCTTCTTACGTTTGACGACTTCTTTATGTACATCCACTGTCTCAACCGATTTGTGTCCATGTCCTGTCTAAAAACCATGGGCATGGACGCCAACAATGAGGACGAAATAGGACATTATTGCCCAGCAGAACGTACGGCATTTAGTACGGTTACCCCGTGCTGGCGAGCCCCACACATTCTGTTTCTCGTCAGCAAGACCATGCGCCAACTCATCATCCCCGTCTTCTACTCGCGGAACAAATTTCAAGTTCTTTATCGGCCAGACCTCTCGCCTCCCTGTGCAGAATGGAGCGTACAGAAGTCGACATTCCTGCGCAGCTTCCCACCGTACGCCTTTCAATTTCTCCGTTACATTCGTTGGGATTTCATTCAAAAAGACAATCTTATTACATTTTATCCAGCTGACCAGGCAAGACACGACTGGGTCAAATCGCTTGACTACATCGCCCAAGCTGTTCCTGCTGGCGTGTTGACTGTGGACCTGACTCTGACCAAATGTTTCGAACAAATGGCTAATATAGAATCCATCGATTTGAACTCCTTTGATTGGGTTGTACGGCCAATGACCTGCTTGCGGGGCCTGCTGAAAGATCTTTTCATCTGCATCAATCTTGATGAAGAATATCAAATGGATATTGTGCGTGCTAAGGAGCAGTCCCTAGAAAAGAGTGTGATGGGAGATGATTACGATAGCTTGGCACGTGGAAAGATATCTTTCGCTCAAGTTGAGGATTTGGAGGATTTAGAGGATTAGGTCCACCAGTCTCAACGGTGGGAATTGTTCGACACAAGGGAATCGATAACTCAAGGCTTAGGGATGTATCTTTTATTAGCGATTGTTGATTTGTATTTATTTAGCCGGCCGTCAATTCAACCAAAATTCAGACCCGACAATTAGCATTCCCCATCCACTCTCTAATTCCTCGTAAGAGTACCATCTCATAGCATATCTCCCCGACACCACAACCTCCCCCATGCTGCTCTGAAGGGAAGTTTTCAGGGCGTGAAACCAAACCACCAGCTCATCTTTCGAGAATTTACACCCGCTGGGTTTCGACAATTCTTTTTGCGTATCTTCCATGAGGACTGCAGGCAGAATGGTATTGGATTCAGTGACTCATTCAACGACCTTCTCCTCTGATATTTTCGTGTCTTCCTTCCACTGGGGTCTATACCTCTCTGGCTACAATACAGTTTCCACAATGTCTTGGTCTAACATTGCATAAGCCGATTAAACAATATCCTCAAAGAATCACTCCCATTCCCCCTACCAGTCTATACCAGCAAAGATATTCCAGTCCCCTTAATATCTAGCTAGGTCTTTAAACACTCATTCTATGGTAATTACGACACCGAAGAATCCAAAGCCCCGAGCATGTTTGTAGCCTTGTCTATTCCCAACAGGATTCAGTGTAAACAGTAGATACCCTAGAAATACCTCCATACATCCATCGATCAGCTAAAATCAAAAGTCCAATTTACTTCAGGCATCAATTGATATCGCCGTTTTGGTGTTTTCCCATCAAGAATATCTACAGAATATTAGAGATACATTGTGATTCTTTTCCCCTGCTCCAACTACGAATTTATTCTCCGTGCTGGATGCCTGTCTGTTAGCATTATCTATACAATACCTGACCGGTCATGTCGGGGGACATACTAGATAGACCAGCTGGTTCGAAGGGAAGGCAGTATAGGGAGCTATAGAGCAATAGTGAGCACACTACATGCGAGGATTCAATTGAAAAGAAACTGGGGAAGATTCGTTTCTTGAATAAGCGTCATAGTTAGCTGTTCAAATAAAAAATTCTTTTAATTCAATAGCTCAATTCTAGAGGGAAAAAAAAGGAGGGGGAAATAGAAGAGGAGAGAAGAACCACCCTAGCCAATACCTAATCCAAGATACTACGAGATATTCAAGACCCGGATAGAGTATACAAACACACACACAACCTCTTCATTGTTCTAAGCTCGATGGGTATAGTATAGGCAGTGAGAGAATGGAACAAAAGTCACAGCTACAAAGGAGCAGAGCAGAGAACCGACAACAGACAACATACAACAGAAACACAACGACCACATCCATAACCATAATCATAAACACAACATCAGCAGCAACATCAACAGTAACCAGTATTCTTTTCTTTTCTTTTTTCTCTCTGAACAAAACGCGAAACGCAAGAACGCACCCATCAATCATGAACATCACATCGCAACCATCAAACAACACCAACTTAAACAAAAACCCAAAAGAAAATGCAACATGTAAGTTTCATGGTGATATGACACTCCCAAAAGAGGCATATGACACAGAAAAAGCAAAACAAACACCAACGACGCCACTGACTCCATGATATCAAAGTGTGAGAGGCGAGATAGGGATGAGGTAAGGTGATGGAGGGGGGTATTGCTCTTCCTGCGCCCTTTTCGCAGTCATCGCTCCTCCGGGTCCGTCGTAATACATTGCATTGTGTTGCCGTGCCGTTCCGTAATGTGTCTCTTTCCTGGCTGGCAGGGAAGAGGAAAAGAAATGAAGATCATAAAAAATGAGTAGAATGGTAAATAATATGTAAAAAGAATGGAAGTTGAGATGGTGCTCCCAAGACAAATTCGATCGGTGCACTTCCTTGGGCCCTGGCTAGATTCAGGACACAGCCGAGGGTCGTAGGCGGAGATGGGACTTTTCTCTGAAAAGGCGAACATGGTAGAACGAGCTTTTTACGAAACCAGCTGTGTTAGTCTGGTTCTCGAATGACGAAGGGCCAGCTGCGTATTCGGATCTTGTCGGCTGGTTGCACCATGTTTCCCATACCCTTTGACTGAGCGTTGGAATTGGTCTTGGTCATCTCCAAGATGGAGTCGTTATCTGTTCAAGCCTGCTTGGACAGTCCCTTCAAGGGATCTAGAAATGCAAAAAGAAAAACGCGAAATCCATGAGACTCAATCGCATGGGTGTTCAATGCGGTAAACAAAAAAAAAAAAGCAAGCCAGAATCACAGGAGTAAATAGTCCCACCCATTCTGCTGCATGACGTCGCGCCAGTGCACGGGCGGCGGCCTAACTTCTTTCAGAACCCATTCGGTGTCGTTGGTGTCCTGTGGAGGAGAGTCGGAATCCTCGATCTTCACGGAGTTAGGCGATGAAGAGGACGAGCACTCCTCGACGCCGTACAACGGCTCGGCTGCATTGTCGCTGACCCGCCAGACTTCCTGCAGGAGTCGGTACATGCGGCCGAAGCTGCCGAGGTCGGCCGTGTCTCCCAGAGCAACGGCACGCTCGGCCAGGAGCGTGCGGAAGTGGCTGCCCGGCGAGGAGTACGCGCCGGTGATGAGCAGCGGCCAGACGAGCGAGCGGTCGAACCCCTCCGGTCCGGACGGGATGCATTCGATGGTGTTGGCGGCGGCCGCGACGAGGTTCAGGTTGCTGGGTTGACTGCGGTCGAATCCGGGGACCAGGCTGCAGAGGTAGATGCGGGCGGCGATGCGGTAGACAGCGGTCATGTTCTTGGTCAGAACGTCTGGTCGGAGGGTTCCCGATGGCGACCAGGGACTCTCGATCGTTTGATTCATGGGTTCGGTGTATTCCAATTGGCGGCCCAGGGCCGAGACGTGCGAGCAGACGGACATTTCATCGATGCGGCCTTCGTTCTTCAGTGCGTCCAGGCAGGCAATCTCGGAGATGAGGTACATTACTCGGTCGTCGCAGCCCATGAGTTCGCGCAGACCCGAGGACGCCCCGCTCAGGTGCTTGGATCGGTACATGTGGGCGAATTCGGGGGTTCGGCCGTGCATGGTCGAGCCCAGGATGTCGATCCACGAGGTGAGCGTCATGTTGAAGGGCGGGAGCATGTACGGGTTTCCGCTTGTCGGGCCGGCGGTGGGAAGACCCAGTCGGTGGACCAGGTTCGTGGCGGCCTGGAAATGGTCGAACCAGGGGATGTCGGGCAGGTAGTCGTCGGCCGGTCCAACAGAGCAGTGGAAGAAAATCATGGCGAGGGTCGCGTCCAGGATCTCCTCGTGCTTGGTGTCCTCCCCAAGCGCCAGACACAGCTGAGAAACCGCTTCAAATCGGTGGCGCATAATGTCATGGTCAATCTGCTCGCTGACGATCCCCTCAGTGGTCTTGAGGTGGATAGCCGAGACACTGAGACAACAGTGTAGGTAGCACTTGTTCGTCTCAAGGGCTTGAAGGATGGCTTGAGCCCGAATGTGTCCGCGTTGGTGAGCCTCCAGGACGGGGAAGATGATGCGCAGAACGTTGTGGATGAAGTGGTCCAGCAGCGGTCGATCGTGATCGCTGACGGGAATATTCGCTTGCAGCATGGCATACGTTTGCTCGATACTCTGCTCGCACAGGGCCGGGTCAATCCCCGGAAGTGCCGGAGCGACCTGAGGGAAGCATTCGTCCTGAAACCACTCCTCGCATTGGAACGGCGGCAAAGGCGCATTGAGCTGAGGCGGGGCGAAATTGCTGAACGTGGAGCTGACCGCGTTGTGTTGCAGAGGCATCTCATTGATGTATGTCTGTCGCTCGGTCTTGACGTCGATCTCGAACGGGGTCGGATACGAGGCGTAGAGCGACTGGTTCATGGCGGGCGTGGGCAGATGAGAGGCGAAGATATCATACTGGTCTGGGAAGACGGGCCGACCAAATTCGAACTCGGGCGACGTCGGGGATGTCACGGCCAGGCCGCGACTGTGACCTGAGGCGTCGACTGCGTGATCCACGGGCTGGTTAGGGGACGGCAAGAACGAGGGATGGTTTGGGAATCCGATCCTACCGGTCAGGGACCCATTGCGCTCATTCATCTTAGTCTGTTTGATCTTGTTCTTAATCCGCTCCTTCTGGATCTTTCTTTGCTCGGCGTTTCCCCACCAGATAGGGCGCTTGTATTCACATTTCACGTTGAGGTTGTTGCAGGCGCCGCAGGAGGGATGTTTCTCGTCACACTTCTTTCGGCGAAGACGGCATGTGAAGCAGCCTAAAGGCAGGAGAGGTTAAGGAGGGGGTTCCAATTGAATTCATGTCTATCTAAGACATGATTGAGACATACCAGAGCGAGATCTCTTGTGTAACTTGGCTGCAGTCTTCTCCGTAGCTGCGGGGGTACTTTCACTGGACGACGAAGGCTGCGAATCGGCGGAAGCCAACTTAGTGAGCGCATCGCTGCTGGGGGTCGACTTCTTCTTTGCGGAGGCCGGCATATTGATTGATAACGGGCTGATGTGATTCGGATAGGTAGTCTGATAGAATACAATTGACGGTCGAGGTGCTTGCGCAATGGAGACAATCAGAGGGAGGAGCGTATTAATTAAGGGCAAAGCTGAACCAGCAGCCTTTGCTATCTAATTAGGTATAAGAGAACGAAAGGCGCGGTTGCAACGGGACGACGAGGCGACGGGGAGAACTCGTGTAGGAGAGACAACGATCCAAGACACATGGAGGAACGGCGGGATGCACGAAGCTTTAAAACCCGAGTTCATGACAGACAAGCAGGCCATGTTTCTATTTTGGAATTCCAGATAGCCGAGAGCCAGCAGCGGGTGGGCAGCGAAGATTGGCGGGGAGATGGGATGAGAGGGCAGATCGCAGGAAGATCATGCACGGACAGGGGCCTGCTCTCGCTAGCTCGACTCTGGAGCCAAAGCCGGGCTAATTTTGGAGGATTTTGGCGCCCATGCACGGCATCCAGACGAGTGATTGGTGACCACCGTGCGACTGGGAGATTGATTGGAGTTGGATCTATCGCAAATAGTAACTGCCACCCTCCAGCATCCCTGAATTAAGTGGGATTCGTGCTACTGGCCGGCATGCAGGCTTTTTTGGCTTTTGGCTTTCGTCTTTGGCTTTCTTGTTGTTCTTTTTTAGGGCTTCCTGGATCATCCGCTCTTCACGTGCGCAACCGTGACTACCTTGATAGACCTCCAGGTTGACAGATTTTCTTGCCAGGGACTTCCCCTCCTGGGAGTATTGTGTAGATGAGTACACTGGGGTTTCGAAAACGCCTATAATCCCATCATGTTGTGTTCAGCACATTTCTGGCTGGGGGCTGGGGACTGGCACCAGTATCCCAGGGTTTGATAGCCAAACCCTGCAGCAACCAATGGATGCCAGCATGGTCCACGGTCAAATTAGTGCATGTTACTACATTTAATCTGAATTTGGAATGAGTAGCCAACCACCTCTGGCTTCCTGGCAGCCAACATGATCGTACGAGGAGGGAAGTCCCTCATGGGCTGTGGATGGCGGGGGTGGTACATGGCCGAAGTACCACCGGACCAGGGTCAAGCCGGCTGGTTTAGCCAGGGCCCAATCCAACGAATGCAGGACGAAGCAATTGCGGGGAGGGGCAGAGGAAGTGCGAGAATGCGAGAGAATGCGAGAGGGACAGTGAAAGAGGGAGAAAGAAAGCACGAGCGCCGAGTGGAGTCGAGCCAAGCTTCCCCTTGGACACATTGACTGGCGGTCATCAATTCTCGTGTCGTGCAGAGCGGAAAACCCGCAGCCAACCGTGCGGGTTGGGAAACTTTGGCCAAGATGTGATCGCACGGCGCTAACGAGGTGACAGGCTGACAGCACTTTAGAGCAACTTACAGTAGCTCCGCGAGAGTCTGAAAGAGCAGTTAATTTTGGCTCTTTTAGCCGCTGGCCCTCCGTCAATGAGCAGTCAATGAGCTCCCAATTCTCCCCGTTTCCCCTCATTCGGGTCATTACTATTATTGTCGCCTTCCATAATTATCTCTGCATTCGGCGCCAATTAATGGCTTTTCGTTCCTGCTCAACGTGCATGGACCGCTCCTCCTCGCCGTTCCCATGATCGCACTTCTGCAGCCTCGATCCTCGAGTCACATCGGGTCACTTTCGCATTTTCCCGCGGTAGACATCGTCGGATGAAAAGAGAAGAACAATCAATGATTCACGGGTAGATGCACGCTTTATTGTGTCCGAACCAGACCAGATAGAAACTCAAGAACAAAGCAGATTCGAGAATCAAAATTTTACCCTCCTGCAACACTATCCAGCAGTCTCAAGACGCTCCGCGCAGACCGCATTTCGTGGGCGCCGGCAGTCGATGTGACGACGCCGGAAAGTGATCACAACGCTTCTGCCGTTCCTCGTCACATTCCTGCAGCTGCATACTAGCATTTAGTGTCCATTGATCGGCCAATCGTCGGTCCCCAATGTATGGTCAATCTGCAGAAACCCTGAACGGCGCACAAGCCAAGTTGTGACTTGGATGTACCGGGTACATCCACCGCTGCCGCTAGGAACTGAGCGTTGCGCCTGTTCTTCGTTTCTTGCTTCCGTTCTTGGGAAGGTCAACCCATATCGTCATACTTGCTTGTCGAGTGGGGTCCGAGCTTGGGCATTTGCTCTTTTTTTGGCTCTTTTTTACCGTGTGGTGTGTGCAGTCTGGTTTTATTCTCCGCAGTGTTCCGAACTCTGTACTCCGTCAACCTTGCCAATTGCGATATTGCAATGCAGACTAAATTCTCCTCATGTACTTAGCCCGGATGTGCATGTACCAGGTACCTGCTTCAGTCTCTCACTGCATTGTCCTTGCTGTCGCTCGGTTGGGGAAGCACACGGCTCCGGACCTTGTCGAGCACGCTTCATGCTTAATTACCGCGATAAGGGGAATTATCGACTGGACAAATTAAGATCATTTTTATTAATAGCATCCTGATCTCATTGCGTCGTAAATTTCCGAAAACCAAAATTAAAGCTCAATGGCCTCAGTATATTGGGACAAGCGGGGTTGCTGCCCTGCGAGACTGCTTTGCCATACACCGTAGTTCATCACTTCTTAGCCTGTTGACCATGCAGCTAATTTCTACAATTTGTATTGTACATTTGTCTGACTTTGGTACCTACACTAGACTAGTTAACTAGGCTGCCAATGTTTGTCATATGTTGCAATAATGTTCAATCAATCCGGTCAGTGTAACAGACCGCTCAGGTCTTTTCTAGCCGACGATGAAATGTCTGTATCCCGTCCTGCCGTGTGCGACTTCTCTGCATGGAAAAGTGTTGGGAGCAATCAGCACACCGTGACACCTTGTGAACATGACATGGCATCCTATCCCACCTCCTAGCCTCCTGGTTGTAGTGGTGTCAAGACCTGGAAAGTCTGCCTCGCTCTAATGCACGCATGCATGGCACCCTGGAAGTACTGGGCTTCCACGCTCAAAACCTTGACAGGAACCAACATCTCACGACATCATCACCCACGGCGCCTAGTTAGCAGTACTCGGCTACTTTAGATAGTACCTAGAATGAAGAACATCACGTTCAGCGTGTGGATAATCCCCCCATCCCATTGGCCATCACGTCCGGCGTCTCGTAGATCCTAACGGCGGCTACATCGAGCCTTAAGCCCCAGTTAAGTTCGATACTAAGTTAGAATTTTGACTCCAGATCTGTTCCCAAAATAACCGTCTCGAAGGAAATTTCCTGCCCAATCACCTAGGCCGAAAGTTTCTAGAATAGCCTATTTCACGACTTGGATGGCGTCGATCGATCACTGGTTCAGAGTTAATCGCCGGTCTTCATTGTCCTGGCAGGCGTGACGCTGTTGGTTCCATCGCGTGCATACGTCTGTTTCTTGTGGAGCCTCAGTCTCGAGCCATGAGGACTGCCAGTCGGGTGGGTAAGTAGGTACCAATAATGGCTATTATTATCAAGGATAACTTGCCTGTTGAGGATAGATGAGATGGGCGCTTAGAGTGGACCCTGGAAAGGCGTTCTTTCTACAGTGCCTGGCGTGGGCTGTACGCGTGTTGCTGTACATGTGAATGGATGTCTGTCATCACTTTCTTACTGACTTACTGTACATGCGGCAGATTCGCAGGTCTCCCTTGCGTCTGGATCCTTGATCTCCAATCAATCAAGCAGGCATTTGGAGTTGCGTGCGGCTGAGTGGTGACGTTGCTCATACTACACTACATACTTACTGTTTCATTGGGGTAGTCAAGGAACTCTAGGGTTGAGTACTGTCTGGCTCTTTTGTTCCACATGAGAAAGTAAGGGCTGGCAGTTTCTTGTCATGTGTGGTAGAAGCCAGCGGTTGTCTCTGTGCCACGGGCTTCATTAAGAGCAGATAGGAGGCTTCCGTGTATAACACTCTCTTGTATAAATCGAACCAACGTCATTCGGATGTGCCTCAACTTTTGGATGTCTGTCTTTGAATATAAGCATAAGGGTTTTCTTCTGCTGCCTTCCTTCCACTGGCGCTATGAATAGTATGTGAGCTCCCGGCCGATATATGATATCTATACTAATTAGTCTACAGATCTGGACTATCAAGACATTGCAAGACCATGGTGCTATATAGAATTATCATGAGTCTTCAGGGTTTGTCTCGCTTTAGTGACAAAAATGGCAATTGTATTTCTTTTGCTGAGTCCGTTAGTATGTCTGGACTAAATATATCTCCGTATGAAATAACAGAGAGCTACAAGACTACAAGATCTGGGGTCATCGTAGCAAAGATGATGACATAGAGAGGCATAAATATTCCTCAGAAGAGGCTTGAGTGTTCAAAATTTAGGCAAGTCGTAATCTACATCGCAATGGGACGGTATAGATGCCCTGGTGGTTGCTGCCTGAGGCCTCAATAGTCACATGTGGAGGCGCTCCACCGGCGAATCAATGGCAGTGGATTCATGATGATGTTTCATTTCCTCCGTCATACGAAATCACCGCCTCATTTCGTGCTGGCATTTCGCGTGCCTGGCATGCCAAAGTCGTCGTCATGTTTCGCTCACGGATAACTCAGATCCTCTTCCGTGGCTCTGCGCCAGCTACAGCCCCGAACCTCTCGCTCCGAGCCCAGCGCATCCCGTCCGTCCCATCTCCGCAGATAACAACGCGATCATCCCGCTTCTCCAATTCCTCGCGATCGTGGACAACACAATCTCGATCGCCTTTCTGGACCTTCCGCTCCCAGCCCTTCTCTACTTCCGGTCGTCAGTCTTTCAACAATGGTGGACAAAACTACAAGCGGTTCAACAACGCGCCGCTGTTCATCCAGTTGCTGAGTCGCGCCCAGCCGCATCACTATGTGATAGTTGGACTTGCCGGAGGCCTTTTCTATGTCTACAACATAGAGACAGTGGAGGTGTGTCGCCATATACACCCAGTGGCTGCAGCTACGATGCAGTGTGCTACGTGATACTAACAACCTACCAGATGAGCGGTCGCAAACGGTTCAACTGCATCTCCTCCAGTCGGGAGCTCAAAGTGGGCAAGAAAGAATACCAGGAACTCATGTCGGAACTGCAGGGTCGCATCCTCCCCGAAAACCATCCTCTGAGTATCAACGTGACCCGTGTCCTTGAACGATTGATTCCCGCCGCGCCGATTGAAAATGCAGAATGGAAGGTTCATGTCATCAACGACCCTAACCAGGCGAACGCTTTCGTGCTTCCTGGGTAAGACCACACCGGACATCGCTAGGTTATATCGCAGGATATAAGGCTAATTATGTTACAGTGGCAAGGTGTTCGTCTTCACGGGTATGCTGCCCATCTGTCAGGATGAAGATGGACTGGCAGCCGTGCTGGGGCACGAGATTGCTCATGTTGTCGCGCATCATCCGGCTGAGCGCATGAGCAACAACGGCATCTCGCTCGTGCTGGCATTCGTCACCTCGTTCTTGTTCGATATTTCCGGCCAGCTTACCTCGTTGCTCATGAGTCTTGCGTATGGCTTGCCGAACTCTCGCTCCCAGGAAGTAAGCAGGCTTTCCCTCGGCAGATGGCAATATTTAACTAAAGCTAACTTGTATTGTCCAGTCCGAGGCAGATGAAATAGGTCTAAGTATATAACCACTTATTCGATTCCTTGACCACAAATAGCTTATGGTGTTATAGTGATCATGTCGAAGGCTTGTTTCAACCCCGAAGCCGCCGTTAGACTGTAAGTTGAGGATACTTCCAAAGTGCTCTTATGGATAAACTGACTTTTTGTTCTAGTTGGGACCGCATGGAGCAAAAGGCAGAAGGCCAACCTCCCCAGTTCCTGTCCACTCATCCGTCGGTAAGCTTTGTTCTAGGAGATATTGCTTTCTTCGATGCTGTACTAACTTAGCGCTAGAATTCCGACCGCATGGAAAATCTTCGCATGAGGTAAGTTGGTCGACATGACTTCTATGAAAGAGCCTGCTGACCGAGACCTAGTATGTACAAAGCCGAATCCATTTATGAAGATAGCGGATGCCATGTGCTTGGAACCTTCGGTGAGTTGTTTGATCTTTGTGAGTGAACTATAAAGGCTAACGAGGATGTAGTGCCCGAGTTCGAACGCGCTTCCAGTAACTATCGGTGGTAGACTAGACGGGGTAGAGTGCCAATGAAGACGGCCTTCCTCTTGTATTATAGAATCTAGATAATGCACATCTGACGGTAACTGTGCTGCTGTGACTTCACCATGTAGTATGCAATTAACTATTCATGGATAGATTGTTTGTTATGATGGCGATGAGTCAGCCCACACTAACCCGATGTGGAAGTATCCTAGCCCCTCCGCGTGCAAACCGAGTAAACGAAGCAAACGGAGCAAACAGCGACCGCCTCGAAGCTCTGTCAAAAATTCCCAGAGCAGCTTCAGGGAACAGCGTCGTCGTTGATCTTCCGCCCTTTGATCTTCCTCGCCTCCCCTTCCGTTCCACGTGAGAGGAAGTTCTTCGTCATCATGTCATTGTCTATGCCCGGTCCCTCCCAGGCGGGTCTTTTCAAGCCTGGTTATCAGACGTAAGCGAATTGCCCACTTGTGGAATGTTTCCCGCAGATGTCCCCGGCCGTGAGCCATTGAGGGGGAGGGGGAGAACAGACGCATACGCAGATGCTGACCCAAGCACATCAACCCCATTCCTAATTATCATGAAATCGCTAACACACAACACTTTCCAGCCATGACGCCGAAGATGGTGCCGTTATTCGCAACATCGAAGCCTGTCAGGCTATCTCGCAGACCGTCCAAACGTCGCTTGGTCCCTACGGCCGCAACAAGATCGTCATCAACCACCTGCAGAAGATGATCCTCACTTCGGACGCCGCTACGATCCTGCGTGAGCTGGAAGTCGTGCACCCCGCTGCTAAATTGCTGGTCATGGCCAGTCAGCAGCAAGATGCGGAGATGGGTGACGGCACTAACCTGGTCATCATCCTGGCCGGAGAGTTGTTGAAGAAGGCTGAAGAATTGCTGCGCATGGGTCTGAAGACGAGTGATATCGTGCAGGGCTACGAGAAGGCACAGAACTTCGCCCTTAAAGTATTAGAAGGTGGGTTTTCGAATTATCTTTGTTTCGCTCAGGGGCTATCCTGACGGTTTTATCCGGATGCTTGTCTCGATATCTTCCCCTCTATCGGTCTGATATGCTAATGGTTGTTGCGACGACAGATCTCGAGGTCGACCGTTTGCAGGAACTTCGCTCCCCGGAGGAACTCAGCAAGGCTCTCCGAACGGTGGTCGCCAGCAAGCAGTCCGGAACGGAGGATACCCTGGCCGCGTTGGTTGCCGAGGCCGTTCTCGCCGTCCTTCCCAAGAACCCCGTCAACTTCAACGTCGATAACGTCCGTGTGGTTAAGATCATGGGTGGCAGTCTGGAGCAGTCCCGCGTGGTGAAGGGTATGGTTCTCGGCAGAGAGCCCGATGGCACCATCAAGAAGGCCCGCAAGGCCAAGGTCGGTGTGTTCAGCTGCCCTATCGACATCTCCCAGACCGAGACCAAGGGTACCGTGCTCCTGAAGAACGCCCAGGAGATGCTCGACTTCACGAAGGGTGAGGAGGAGCGTCTGGAGGCCGCCATCAAGGAACTGTACGACTCGGGAATCCGCGTCGTCGTCTGCGGTTCTACCGTCGGCGATCTCGCCATGCATTACCTCAACCGTTTCAACATCCTCGTGATTAAGATCCTCTCCAAGTTCGAGCTCCGCCGACTCTGCCGTGTCGTCGGTGCCACCCCTCTTGCTCGTCTGGGTGCTCCCATGCCCGACGAGATGGGCAACGTTGACGTGGTCGAGACGACCGAGATCGGTGGTGACCGTGTCACCGTCTTCCGCCAGGAGGACCCCGATACCGTGACCCGGACCGCCACCATTGTCTTGCGTGGTGCTACCCAGAACCACCTGGAGGACGTTGAGCGTGCCATCGACGACGGTGTCAACGCCGTCAAGGCCATCACCAAGGATCCCCGTCTTGTGCCCGGTGCGGGCGCTTCCGAGATCCAGCTTGTGGAGAGGATCTCTGCCTTCGCCGACCGAACCCCCGGTCTGCCCCAGCACGCCATCCGCAAGTATGCCGAGGCCTTCGAAGTGATTCCTCGCACCCTCGCCGAATCCGCCGGACTGGACGCCACCGAGGTCCTGTCTCGTCTCTACACAGCACACCAGCAGCGTTCGAACAACGCCTCGGAAGGATCCTCGGGCGAGGGAAGCTCCGAGGAGGAGGAACCATACTGGACCACCGGTGTTGACCTGGAACAGGGCTCTACGGCCGGCACCCTGGACGCGGTCGAGGAAGGCATCCTCGATCTGATGGCCTCCAAGAGCTGGGCTATCCGTCTGGCCAGCGAGTCGGCACGGACGGTGCTCAGCGTGGACCAGATCATCGTGGCCCGACAGGCAGGTGGTCCCAAGCCGCCAGGCCCCAACCCTAACTGGGACGAGGATTAAATGATATGACCTACGTTAGTTAGAAATGTTCTATGTCCAATTGGGTATTTAAAATCAGAATGGGATAGAGACATGAGATTATGAAAAAATGTCCTGTTGACTCGAGGGATTTGAAATGCACATTTTGTGAGCGTAGCAGTAGTAGTGCTCGTTAATAATCTTGGGAATTGTCTATAATGTGAGGCTGGATATTGCAACTATCTAGGAATGACCATGATCATAGAGGTAGAACGTAGAGTATACGAGTGTAAATTACGTAGATTTCACAGTGGGTGTTGGCGTAACGGTACCGCCACGAGACATACACGTCACGTGACCCGCCCAGATTTTCCGGGCCGAAAGTTCGACTTTCTTTTTCAGTCCAGCTCGAAGTTGCCCGTCCAAGTCCAGCAGCGCATTCTCTCCCCGTCCACCTCATCGCCTTCGTTTCTCCCTGCCGCTCGGGTTCGCCTCAGTCCTCTCCATCATGTCGCTCGCCTCGCAAACCGCAGCTCGCTGCTGCCGACAGATTGTCCGCCCCTCCGCCTCGCTGCGTCTCTCGTCCTCCACATACCTGTCTCAGCGAACAATTACCCGGAGATGGCAGTCCACCGAGGCGGAGGCCGCTGCTCCTGCCAACCCCAAGATCAACCAGATTGTCGACCAGATCAGTCAATTGACTCTGTTGGAGACGGCAGACCTCGTGTCTACCTTGAAGGTCCGTTAATCTTCTCTCGAACCCCGGGATGGTCGGATCGCGGGCAAACAAACAAGCACGCAAGCAAGCTTTCACAAGCTGCAAATTCGCTTTAGCTTTGACCTAACCTGCAAGCTCAATTTATCTGAGGTACTGACTTGTCTTCTTTTCTCGATATTAGACCCGCCTTAACATCCCCGATCTCCCCGTTGGCGGTTTCGCCATGGCCCCCGGCGCCGGACAGGCCGCTGCCCCCGTCGAAGAAGAGGAGGCTGCCCCCGCCGCTCAGGAAAAGACCCTCTTCAACCTGAAGCTCGAGTCCATTGACGCGGCCTCCAAGGCCAAGGTCATCAAGGAGATCAAGACCATGCTCGGCCTGTCTCTCGTCGACAGCAAGAAGTTCGTTGAGTCTGTGCCCAAGGTCCTGAAGGAGTCTGTGCCCAAGGAGGACGCCGAGAAGATCGTCGAGACTCTCAAGGCTGTCGGTGCTAAGGCCGTCATGGAGTAAACAAGGAAGGGACACGGAAACCAAAAAAAGAAACAACCCATAAAAACAGACTGAAATATCGACAGGGATCCAAGTCCTGTTTCTTGTCTGGGTGAAGATGGAGCGGTTTACTTAAAGGGATCGGGATGATTTGAACGTGATTGGGCTCTCTGTGCATCATCATATCATCGAGCTGGAGTTTTGTCTCGCCACTATTTTTTTTACATTTACCTGTGTTTTTATTTTCCCCTTTTTTATGTTTTATTTTACCCTGTTGTTTTAGGTTTTCCTTTCTCCGTGATATATCTCTTGTGCATGATATAAACGGACAGCGGGAATAGGGGCGGCCAATGTACATTATCATCTCATTGATTGGACAGAGTTTGGATCTAGGGGCATGATAGACCTGTTTCGACTTGTAATCGTATGTGTTGATGTGTGGGGAGCTTGTAGAGGGGAAGGCATTGGGGAAGAGTAAGCTGCGGTCTGCCATGGGTTGAATTCCTCCAAGTCTGTAGCTCAATTGACATTATCCGTTCATTAGTCTGACCCCATATCACCCAGAGAACCACAAGTTAACCAAGACGTCGAGCGACGCTGAGGTTATACCGGTGTCACGGGATCTCCGCATGGTTTGATTCTTCCGCCACAAAACTTCCAATCTCCATCTCTCCCCAGCTGCACAAAACAACCCACCATGTCCCTCCCTCGGGCCTCCAATCCTTTCCGAAACCCAAAAAAAACCCGCCACTACTCTCGTCTAGCCTGCAAGATATCCGGATCCCCGATCCCCCGCGGATCCAATCGCATCACCACCAGTACCACATCCCCAACACCCGGCCCAGCATCTACATCACGAACCAACACCAAACGACCCTTTCACACAACAAACCTCCTCCTCCGCGGCGCCCCTCGCTCCCCCAGCGTCCGACGAGCCGAAGATGTCCGCTCGCGCCTCAACCCCGCGTTCTCCGGCGACGGACTCTATCGCGGCGGCGTAAAGAACGCACTGGACGACATCCCGGCTCGTCTTGAACACCTGGAGAAAATCGGGCCGAAAATCTGGCGACTTAGTATCGTGGAGGGGTTTGTGGATGAGAAAGTAGATCGGAAGACGTTCATGCGGATCGCGAAACTTTTGCTTATGAATTCGGCGCATATGGCTCCTTCCGCGGATGCGATTCGGCTGATTGATCCTAGTGAGTGGTTTCCTTGAGATCGAGAAGGCTGAATCTATATCCCGATCCCTTCTCCGAGACACAATTCGAGAGTAGCTGTTGTCTTTCCGGAGGAAGAAAGAGGACATGACATGATATGACAAGCTCATGAACAATCACATGAACAATACCCAGCTAACACACCCATTTCCACTCAGACCCCAACCTCGTCTTCGAAATCGGCAACGTTGTTGGCGGAAACTCCCCCTCCCTCATGCAATGGATAATCTCCTCCACCGCCCAAGCCGGCGCCATAATCCCAACCCTCATGTCTGCAGGCCGCGCCCTCGCCCTCGCCGACGGCTCCAGCCATACAAACCTTTCCAGCACCCAGCGCAGCACGATCTTCCAATCAATCGAACTCCTAGCCACCTCCTACCACGACCCGCGCGCCATGATCCTGCAGGCCAAGTACCTGGGCATGCAAAAGCGGTACGACGAGGCCGAAGACTTCCTTAAATCCGTCATGGAGATTATCTATCCCTCGAAGACCCAGCAACCGCCGTTCCGGAGCATGGCCGTGCCGTTTGTGGATACTCCCTGGGCTGCGTATACCTGGCTCAAGCGACGCATGGGGGCCCCGGAATCCGAGATCCAGGAACTGCTTAAAACCGCAGCTGTCGAGTATCAGGACCCCGAGGCACTAGTGACCTACGCAAGACAGATGATGCACGAACAGAACGATCTGCCTCTGTACGAAGAATACATGGCCAAAGCCGCGACATCGGGACACGCCACCGCGTGTCGCAAACTCGCCAACTTCTACTACCTCACCTCGCGGGGCCGGTTCCCGCGGCGCGGTACCAAGTCTACGGATCCCGAGGGCGACTGGGCGCGCGAGACCCAGGCGGCGCGGACGCGTGGATCCCTGGCGACGTTCCTGGGGGGGTTGTTTGGCCCGCAGCCGTATCATGAGTATCGGGGGTTAGCGATCGAGTGGTACGAGTTGGCGTTTCGGCATGGGTGTCCAAAGGCGGCGTTGGCGTTGGCGATTCTGATGAGGGAGAATGGACATGATCGGGAGCAGGTGGAACAGGTGTTTCGGTTTGCGGTGGGCTCGAAGGAGATGGGGGGTTTGGTTCGGGGGGTCAGGGTGAATTGGGAGAGGGAGGATTATGTGCCCGTCGTGCCGGAGGAGGTGTTGGATGTTTAGATTAGGTAGGGCGGTTGATGGAATGGATGTATGATATGTATGTTGTCTGTGTATGTTAGTTATGATACCCGTTGATAAGGATATAGAAGGTTGGCTGATGCTGTAAGAATTGAATATATGAACACTAGGCATATTGATCTATACTACCTCATCCAAGTACCTGACAGATCGTAGACAAATGTCTATAACCAACTAGCTATACTCCACAATATAGTATTCAAAGAATCTAACATACAACGCAAAAGAAAAGAAAAGAATTTAAAAGTGTAGATTTGCATGGTCCTGATCCTCTAAACACCCCTATATCCAAAACAATTCATCCATAATATCATAAGCATATATCCCTTCTTTCCTTCACCCCGATCCCCTTCCATCCTGGAACCAAGGAAGAAAGATCAAGCAAATATCCCAACAAAAGAAACATTCCAAAGTTCCAATCTACAACTTGAATCGACTCTTCTAACACGCTCCTGCTGATTCTCTTTCTTATCCTCTGCCTTTCCCTCCCAGGGGAAGAGAGTGTGTGAGAGAGTGAGAGAGAGAAAGGTCATCTCGGTCTCCTCCCCTTCCCCTCTCCTCTTCCGCGTGTTTTAAGCTCCACAAACCCCATCTCCTTCAAACCCCTCGTGAGCGCCGATGAGTCCCGCATGCCCGGGAAGTCTTTCGCCGGGAAAACGCGAAATGGATCGGACCAGGTCTCCGCGAGGATGGGCATAGACTTGCCAGTATCCTCGACCGAGCCCCAGTTCATAAGCCGGAACTGGAGCCGATACAGACCGGCCGTGCGCACGGAAAGGTCGGAGAAGATGTAGAAGGTGGCGGGGATCTCGGTCTTGCTGGGTGGGTTGGGGTTAGGGAGGATGAAGGGGGCTGAGGTTGTAGTGCTGGTGGAGGTCTTGTAGAGGGACTCGGTGATGCTGCTGGATGGGTGGACAGGTGCGGTGTCTGGGTCTGGGTCTGCGTCGACGTAGAAAGGCGAGACGAACGCTTTGCCGGAGAGAAGGGGTGTGGTTTGGCCGCCGCCGCCTCCGCCTGCTGGATCTCGCTGGGCGGGATGGTCGTCGCGAAGCCCCGGCTCGGCGTCGAGGTCAGATGAAGTAGATACAGGAACCAGGAGGCAGCCTACTGCGAAGCGCGGGTCCTGCAAGATGTCCGAGTCAGTGTCAGATTTGGAGTCAAAATCTGTGAGAAGCATCTGGATGATGGGCGGCGGGTCGACGGGTCGCCGGTCTCTGTCGCCGGCGCCGCATGCTCGGGCTGCGAGAGGCTGTTGCCGGATGTGGAGGCGATAACGCGAGGATGAGGATGGCCGTCTGGGCGGAGGAAGAGGAGGGGGAGGGGGAGATGGCGAATGGTTGAGGAGTTTCTCAAAGCCTATAGGCATGCTGGACGAGCTATGTCGTTTTGGGGGCTGTTGCGGAGGCGGCGGTGGTAGTTGCTGCTGCTTTGCAAAAGGCACATTCTGAGGGTAGATGGCCATGCTATTGTCTGAATGAGCTGGACTCGGAAAGGTAGTGGAACTGCTGCTATACCTGGCCACGCTGCATTAGTTCGTAAGGTGATAAAGATCTCGGGTGACCCCTAGGCCGCTTTCAAGCAAAGATAGAAGCCAAATGGGGTTATAACGATAATGATAAGGCAAGCCGAAGCAAGTTCACGAGATTGATCAAAATAGATCGTTGATAATAATCAAGGGAAAAAGGGTGTTTACTGAGAGTCCATATCATTTACTCGCCAACTAGACCCTATAGAGCCACGATGGTCATAAGAGCCATGCGCCCCGCTATAGTCCACACCTTTGAACAGATTCGAGCGCTGTACGCAGTGCTGAGCCATGGAGCTCGTGCTGCCCGAAGAAAATGTGACCCCGGGCTCTGCTGCGCTTTCTCGGGGTCGCTCGTAAACAGTGGTTCGAGGCTGTGACGGGCTGATCATCGTGGGATCAAAACCCCGGCTCTCAGGAAGGAGGAACTGTGGCGGCTGCTGTCCTGTCGAGTAGAGGTTATTAGATGGCGAGGACAGCCTCTGATTCTCGTCATCAGAGACACGCCGCCTTCCGTCAAGATACCAGCCATTGGGGTGTACAGTGTGCCATTGCAACGGGGTCCTCGACATCTATGCAAATTTGGCGTGATGTGCTTGAAATATTTTTTCCAATGTGATTCTGTGTTGGGTCGGATGCGTCCAGATGATAAGTGTCTGCGTGTTGCAAGGCAGGCATCCGTAGCGGAAACCAGGAAGCAAGCCAGCAGCAGTGTATCGTGAATGGATATCGCAAGTCAAATAATATCGTCTGTGTGGAAATAACCGACTAAAAGATAGTACCAGGAGAGGACAAGGCCAGCCATATGCTACACATAGATGCCGCAGAATTGGTAATTCGGACTGAAAAACAAGTCGCACGGCAGGTTGAACTGGCCGGATTCTTCTTCTATAGCCTGGGATGAAGATAAAGACAACAATGAGGGAATATTTAAAAAAAAAAAAAATTTTAAATAAATGAAAATTAATCCAAATGGTTGGAAAAGCTTTCGATCTACAAGAGTGACATGCATACGTTAGCTTATAACGATTCTCGGGGCATGATATGACCGCACAACGCAATTGTACAGAACGGAAGAAAAACTACTCCACGAGACAGACTCGATGGAAACATAAGGAAAATACTTAAAATAAAATCAAGAAATAAACAGGCAAACAGGCAACAGAGTCCACATTAGAAAATTTTCGAGAACGGAGCCAAGAGGAAAACAGAAACGATTGTGGCCACCAAACAGACCAGGATTGGTACAACTCACACGAGTGATCGGAAAAACAATAGCAATTATTATTCAGCGGGAATTGTCTAAGAAGAGTGTGAGTGTGTGTGACAGACACCAAATGTCTGATGACCACATCGCCCAAGAAGTCCAGGAAAGGGGGAGCAGAGGGACGGTCGTACCAATGAGGATATTTTTATTGGTGCTTTTACCAGCTGTGGCCGTGCAAAAAATGAAGCCGATCTGGGGAAATGGACTGGGCGATGCTTTTGTGAGACAGTGTGCGTGCCCAGTGTGTATGTGTGTGTGGCATTGGCGTTGGAAAAAGAAAAGAAAACGAAAGGGGGGGGGGGGGGGGGGAAGAGGATAAGAAAAATAGAACAATTCGACCTGCAGCAAGGCCTGCGTCCCTGACAGACTGCTATCAACTATATTCCCGAGGGCCCAAGTTGATAGTATTTGCCTACTTTGTGCCTTTACATGGTTAGCATATGGTGTCAAAAACAATATAATCATCAAACTGGACCTAATTCAGAATCTAGACTGGCGTGAAGGTTGGCAAACAGCGCTGAAGTGTGACTTGGATTAATTTGATGTTTTTTTTTTGGGGCTGTCTCTTTTCTTTGCCCGAGCAGCCCTGGACTCAGGGAAAACGTTTGACCCAAGATCAAATTTCCTGCTCAGCCTAAGCCAGAACAACTGTCACCGTTAGCTTGGTGGGTTTCATTCCAACCTGCACTGGTGAAGCGGAGACTGGAAGTTTGGAGCAGATGGATGGACGGTACTTTCTTAGTTGCTTGGCTTCGGCCCACTCGGTCGTATAAGTAGCGTGGACTCCCCTCCTGGTCATTCACGGACTAACATTTGATGATCGGCCTGAAAACTACAAAAGCAGCTCTTTTCGGACAAGAAAAGCACGGAGTATGCGTAGCTCTCAGCTTGGTAGACGATATGCTGGTGGACTCCATATGCCACAAGATTGGTGCAGGAATTGTTAGAGAAAGTAGAGTGAAGGTCAGGCTGTTGTAACTTTACTCTAACTCGGCGCGTGAATACCGGATGAGTCCATAGTGAGTACTGACTGAGATACTCTCCCCCCGATCAGAAATATGCAGTCGATCAACAAGGCGGAGTGCCGAGTAATGATCTGCCCCAATGGGAGGAATCATGCAGCTGCGAGATTCCTGACTTTAGTCAATAAGGAAAAAGAAAGGAATAACTAGAATCGGAAAGAACATAAAGATAAGGGATGTGCACGGTCCCTATACTTAGTTCCACAGATTATTCTCACCATCATATGATGGCTCCGAGACGGAGAAGAGACGGCCCAACCCGGCCTTCTTTATGTATGTAAGTGCAGTTCAATAGCATATCCTGCCTTGCCGTATGCAAGAACTTCGATTTGGGTGTTTAGGATGAACCGTAAGCAATGGGTCATGTATGACTTCTAGTAATACACGCGTTCGGTGTATTTCCAGGGATAGGTAGAGAAGCCAGTCTTGAACATTTCACATTTGCAAAGCTCAGGACAAGGGTTCGTCAGTACCACTTATCAAATTGAATAATCTACCGTTGCCTTGTGACAAAATTCAAGCCCACAACTTGCAGAAGTGTAGCCGAGTAACAATACAATTCCCAAGCAGCCATGTTGTTGACCGCAATACAGCCGGAGTTGCTTGTGCAGTCTTTGCGACAAGACTACCCGTTTTCTAGTGCGCCCGGAAAGGCGAGCTTGCAGGCCACTCATGACCGTTAATGCGCATACCTTACAGGGTGAAGGAATCGAACCCTGGACTTAAGAGGAAGTATAGAGCACGGCGGGCTGGAAGCTTGGTGAACCCGGGCTCGGGTATGTATAAAACCTGGATAGGGATCCGATAATACCTAATGAAGAATATTTGCACGGACTATTGAGACTGAGCTACTGAAGTCAGAGCAACGTGAGCCATCCCTCGAGCCAAGAATGAGGACTGGTTGTCGAAGTTTCCGGCAAGAGGAAAAGAAGTCCCCGCAACGAATGGTTCTCTGTTTGGTAAAAGCGATGATCCTACGGCTCCTTGGATAGCTAAAGCACTGCTGAACGGAAGCCTTGCCGAAAGCCATTTCTTGTCCAGCCTGTGGCCAAAGGGGTGTGGACCTCGCGGCTCAAGATCCCATGGCGCTGGTCACCGCCACGGATCATGATCATGGTTGTCTTGTCATCTCAGCTGAATTGTTCTGTTGATCAACCTCGTTTAGGTAGGTACAGGGTTTTCCAGAATTTTTCTTAGCATTGAGGAAACTGATAATGCGTTAAGCCAAATAATGGTTATGTGTATTACCTCGCGTCCTAGTTATTGTTTTTCTTTTTCTTTTCTTCTCCCCATTTTTATTTCGCTCATAATACTTTCTTAGCGACCGAACTACTGCATGCGAGGTTGCCTTGCCGATAGATATGAGTGATGTGTCACAATATTCACCAGACGTAGGTTCACTGGTAAGTGGCAAGACCAATCCATAATCGAACGGAATAATTGGCTCTCCTGCGGCTCCATGGGAGTGAATGGTTAAAGTATGTATTTCCACAGGCGGATGGCATCAAAGAGGCCTGTCCAACCCCGATGCCCGGAGGTTATTGTGTGGCGCATGAATGCGCGCCACATCCCTGTCTCAGGCAGCCATTGTGCTGGGGAGTAGGAAGTGGATCGTAATCGGTTGCAGGCTTTGGAGAGGGGAAGGATGATCGCCGTCTACCTTGAACACAATCGGACTTCTCGCGGGTGCTGGGCTTGCCGACGTGCGAAGGAGGAACATGTGCATCAAAAATCCGAAAGAAACGCGGATATTGTACTCTCGACTCCGGAAATTTTGGCATACGCTTTCGTTGGCTCGTATCGAGCAATTGAGGGTACCGAAAGGCAACCCCGAGTGATCCTATGCACGAGTTAGTTTCAGGAAAATGGTGAAATCATCTCTTAGATTGTTGGACCCAGATGAATAGATCTCTTAGGTCAATCGAATTGAAGAAAACACTCGGCCATTGGTGAGAAGACACGGAAGGGGAAGACGAGGAGGCAGGAAGGAAGGGATGATGCGCGGGTCAAGTGACAGCGATCACGGGTCTCTTCTTCAGTCCATCTGAAAGTTTTCTTCTGCCTACGTCATTCCTTTTTTTCTCTTCGAACTTCACTCGGAGATACGCCTGCAGATGTTGGGATATTGATTGATCTCAATTCCACCAGAGGCTTCCGGTAGCGCACAAGCCACTATTTCGATAGAGTCGGCGAAGTACCTGAGTATACAATTACGATTCCCTTCGCTTCTGCGTTAGAATCTGCTCTCAAAAAGGCCTCACGTGTCGACGCATTATTATGCAATTGAGATAATCGCCACACTATTTAGCTAGGGTGTTGACTGACAGTTGATGCCGATCCCAAACACAATGATGTCACTCGATCCTTTCAGCGAATCTTTCATCCTCTGCATAATCAACAGCGGGTCAATGGGGTTTCCTGGTTCTCTCACCATGCACCTTGGCCCACAATTCAGCGTGGCTTCAGGGACATCGGATCCTTCGAAATCTCCTTCGAGTGGCTAACTACGTCATTGTGCTGAGACACTGCTGGAATTGGAGTGTATCGACGTACCGTATGCCTTCCAGCTATCGCAGAGCGAGCAGGCGCGACCCTTATCCTGAAGGCAAGGAAAATGATGATTGAAGCAAATTGCCTCGGGATCTCTGGCCCTGGGTCATCGGTGGAGCAGCGAATATTGCTAATCGCTCTCCTACCGCCGCGCTCGGGTGGAAAACGCCATACGAGAAGCTCTCGGGAAAGAAGCCCGATCTCTCGGCCTTCCTTACAATCGGCTGCGTTGCCTACACAAGGCAGGAGCAACAGAAAAGCGACAAAATGGTTCCTCGCGCGTATAAAGGTATCCTCCTCGGCTATGTCGCCTCAAACATCTGGCATATATGGAACCCCAGAAAACAACGTGTTGAAGAGGCAAGAGACGTGCAATTCGACGAGACGAGAATGTACGATCCTAAACAACCGTTTCTTGAAGATTTGATCAGCGAGAGATCCCTAGAGCCTCCTACCAAGGTGCTAGACTTACCAAGCGAGAAAGGAATCTTCCGTGAAGAGGAGCCTGACGATATTAGAGAAATCGAGGCCCCGAGAAATGAAGGAAAAACTCAGGAATTAAGCGAGGCCTCGCACAATGAAAACGTTGAAATTTCAAACACGCAGGAAAATGAGAGATTGATCGAAACCGCCGCGCAGGAATATGATCACTGCGGGCAACCAACCGCGTGGCCAACACCTGAATCAACTCCAGAACCTCATATCTTGAACCGAGGCCACTCCGAGGCCATTCCTGGGGGTTTCCCTGAAGATCCACCGCTTGAAGAACCCGCTGCAACTCCGCATGATGAAGTCGCCTCTCGAATGCTCGAAGATTCGCTTCAGAACTCGATCTTTGAAGAAGAGGAAATACGGACTTCCTCAGCACCTCCAACTGCTCAACACCACGATTCCGCGCTACAAGAAGATCATGATTCGACGCCCTCATCAAGATCAGGGGTGGGACGAGGCGGAAGACGTGGCCGAGGCAGAGGAAGAGGCCCTACCGATGACGGCGCTCGTGAAGAAAACATCTTGCAAGGAAGACGCGTACGGCAGCCACGGAAGGATATGAAGGAATAAAAATCTCACGTGATGTTTGAACCGTATATTACGGACCCCTATCTCGTTGAAAAAGCCTTCTCAATGGCCATTGATCTTGCAGAAACGAGAAGAAGCGCTGGCACCGCAACGATCTTCCGATGGCTTTGTGCGTGCCATGCTTTCATTGATAAGATCCATGTCCAACACCCCCTGGTTACCGAATCCTAACCTGCACCAATTGCAAATTCACCTGATCGAAAGGAGAGGACATGCAACATGTCTCATTAGTGCCAACCACGGGATTTGAAAATGAGACCTGTACAGTTTTGGTACAGGGTGTAGGAAGAGAAGAGCCTGTAGATGACCGGAAATGATTATCGAAGATTCAACGATTGGTGCACATGTGATGGCCCACTATCATGAAATGACTCCTGTCGGCAACATCAGACCACTAACTAATCCCTCACGTAACTAGAGCGGAACTAATTGCCACGGCAATGGATTGGTCCGGAGTCTTTATACCAGCGCGAGATCGGCTGATGGAGTGATCTGCCAGGTGGCATTGGGGAAATCACAGGGGAGAAAAAGAAAACATCAAGGTCTCTATCCAAAGTGCTTGACCTACTTCTGTTCCTGACTTATTTAGAATCTCACTAACGCTTTGTGACTTGTTCCATTCAATGGTGTGCTGCAGTGCTTCCAGGAACCAGTCGACAAATCTGATCTGTAAAAGGAACGCTTAGACAGGAGGTTATCGCTAGAACAGGTACTACTTTTCCGAGAACGAGTGGCTATGTGACAAGTAAAGAAAGAAATATGTACTCCGTACTCCGTACAGCGCGCGTTTCTCTCATCAAACCAGCTGGAGTGAAACGCTAGTGCTCATAAACTCATTCTATCAAGTCCAAACCAGGATCCTCCTCCACAGATCCATGAAAATGGCTTTTCGTCAGCGGTTGTTGGAGAGGGCTAATAAACCAATCCTGCCAGTATTCTGTATTAATACAGGGCGTCGGTGGAACAATAGCCCCGCATGGTACATCCGGCTCCAAATCTTCACCCCTGCGAGCGGAGACAAGAAGAAAACGGGCATGAACTCGATCCCATCCAACTATGTAGTCTGTTGGCGTCCATGTATTTCTCCGACGCGACTTCAGCGGCCGCATAAAGAGACGGCCGAGCTGTATTATCCGGACTGGATATTGAGGTGCTGGACTAATCTGATTACCCAGGAGTCGAACCCGAAGAAGTCCCAAAGATGAAACGGGGCAAGGCTTTGATACATCGGTCTGCAGGGTGGGAGGCGTGCCAGGGAATTCCATCGGCAATCGTTCAGGGGACCAAGCAAACCACGAATCCGGGTCTGGAGTTGATATTGGCACTAGTTTCCCATCATGGTTATCCAGGAGGTCTGCGATTTTTCTCAGGTCCTCCACAGACTTTGAACATCCAAGCGTCATGATTTCTGCAACCAAGCGTTCGTAACTATCATATCCAGCAGGAGCTTCGCCATATATGTTGAATAGTGGTTGCTTTGTGGCATTGCAATTCGTATCAGATAACCCCACATGAACCGATTTTTCCGGCTCCCAGCGTATTCCAAGTCTTTGCTCCATGATTTGAAGTTGTGCCTCGAGTATACCAAGACTCTCCTGTTCCCCTGCAAGTTGCATCAGAGATTCGCCGATTTCTGGATCTTCGAGGAGGACAGGTAGATGCTTCATCTTCGAGATATTCGGCAAAGTACCATCGAACAAGACCGAAAGCTCTTTCAAATAGACACAGGCCTTGGAGCTTTCCCCCGTCTTTACCATGTAAACCACGCAAAGATATATAGGCCACAAATTCTTCTTAGACAACCCACTTTCCTTGACGGTTTCCCACACGGAGTCTAAAAGGACATCCATACGAAGCTCGGCTAAAAATGGCAGGTAAACCTCCTGGCGACTAGTTGCATGGTTCTGGCCCCAGCCAAGTCGCGAGTGTAAGTTCTGTGGTTCTAACTCTTCTGTATTGCTGGCAAGGCCGATCAAGCAGCGCATCGACTCTATATCATGCTGCAAGCCCGGGGATTCAAGAGCATGAAGAGCGTAAGTCAGGGTGGTGACAAGAGTAGAACTATATCTTGCTCTAAGCCTTTCTGTGCGATCGGCAAATACTTCCACGTGTGGCTTCATCGCAGGGACCGAAAAGGCCAGAGCGGCATAGTACATTGCCAGAGCATGCATATGTTTGGTGACCTGAACACCTAGCTTCTGAATCCGCAAAATTATTGCATTCAGAACAGCAAGAATCTCTTGATATGAATGATAATATTGGCAATTCTTCAATGCGATCGCCAGCAAGAAACATCCGTTTTTCTGCAAGAGCTCAATGCCTTTCTCGTCGTATATATATCTCTGGATAAAGACCTGCAGATGCGGAATACGTTTCGTCTTATGTCGCAACCCATAAACAAACTTTTCCCATGTAGGGGTGTTGTACATTCTCTGTTGCTGACTCCAATACGCTGGAAGAGAAGCAGCATCTGAGGACCAGTCTGTTTCGAAGACTTTTTTCAATTCGATATATAGTGGCGCTGGTTTTTTTTTGTGCTTATTCGCCACTGTATGTGTAGTGCCTGTCAGGGCAAACCGGAGTAAACTTGCAGGCGTGGGTTGAAGCTCAGGTTGGATGTCTTCAATCCTCCATTTATAATGGTACATCGGATCTATGTCGGAGGCATGGCGTACTGATTGTGACACATGACGGAGCGCAAAGGTATGTCGCCAGGATACAGGCCAGCATTTCCGGCGCCCATATCCAGGCATTGGTCTGCGAAACATGAAAAAGAGTTGGATTCCGAACAGGAATGCTGGCCACAAGAGAGGGGAAACTGGAAAGGAACGGGCCTCGGATGGGGTATGTACAAAGTGGAGTAACGTGTGGAGTTACCCGATGTCAACAAAGAAGAGGGGGCACGTGCACCTCAGGGCGGTCTCGAAGGCGGTCAAGGAACACGATCCGCAGGTCTTTTCTCCTTCCCGTCTTCACTTCCTCCCTGCATAGCAACGAAGGTCAGTCTTGACATATTCACTTTCTCGATCGACATATCTGTATTTTATCATATCCTGAGACTTCATAAATCTTCCTCATGTCCGACAAAGAATCCCACAGGGCCCAGTCGCCTGAGCGAGAGCAACCTGAAGGCGCTGTTGAAGATTCCGCAGTTGCTACTCAGCCCACGGAGACGAAGACGGGCAGTCAGGAAGAGGTTGCGAACTCCAAAGCTCGACAAAGACAAGAAAGATTCAAGGCCCTACAGGCCCGTGCGGTGAGATTTTCATGACTAGCTCTGTCCCTTGTTGAGTGGTTGATACTCATGAACAAGTAGAAATCCGCCGCCGAACGTAACTTGAAAGAAACTGCAGCCGAAACCCAGCGCCTTGCAACCGATCCGTCCTTGGTCTCATCGCTGTCGCGCAAACACGCATTTGCCTCTCATAACCTACTCAAAGCGGACACCGAAGCCTCCGGAGAGGACTTTGAACGAAAGCGTGCATGGGACTGGACCGTCGATGAATCCGAAAAGTGGGACAAGCGCATGGACAAGAAACAGCGCCACCGAGACGACGTTGCGTTCCAGGATTACACGCAAGATGCGCGCAAGGTGTACAAGAGACAGTTGCGCGAAATGCAACCTAACCTCGAAGGTTACGAGAGGGAGAAGATGGCAGCGATCGAAAAGGCTGCCGCCAACGGTGACCTCGAAATCGTGGAAACAAACGACGGTGAAATGATCGCCGTCGATAAAAATGGCTCATTCTACTCCACAGCGGACTCCGTCGGGTTTACCGAGAACAAGCCTGATCGAGCAGCCGTTGACAAGCTTGTCTCAGATCTGAGGAAGGCTGAAGAGGTGCGGCTTAAGAAACGCAAGGATCGCCGTGGCGATGACGACGCCGATGTCACCTACATCAATGAGAAGAACAAGCAGTTCAACCAGAAACTATCCCGCTTCTACAACAAGGTATGTTTATGGCCATTCAGAGTGCAGAGAACTAGGGACAGACATGCTAACGGCCCCTTAGTACACTACGGAGATTCGCGACAGTTTCGAGCGTGGTACTATGATTTGATATGGATACATGAGATTTCTATTATACATTCCTGAGTTATGTGTTATGATTACACGCTCAATCGTCCACCGACTGTTCCACAATGAAGGGCCTCCGGTTTTCCGCGGTCATCATTGTAACCACGAGAATCGATTATGAAGCCAGTGGTAGCATCATCTTTTGCAGACTAGGAACTCAAAGCATGCTCTTTCGCCATGCTTTGGTGGCCAGAGCTTCCATCTTCTTCGTTCCCACTGCACCTCGAACAGTTTCGTCTTCCATTGCCTCAACCACAGCCTCCCCAACCGTGTCCACCTGGAAGGGCTTGTCCACCATCGTTCCGAGGAAGCCGAGCCTATTACCCAAAAGTGCGTTGACTTGAGATCCGACAAAACCACCCAATGCGATCGGCATCGTGAATTTTCTGCTGGAATCGTACATGAAGGGAGGGCGCATAAAGATGCTTCGCAATTCCGGAAGGTTTGATGATATCGCTGTTTCGGCTTCGCGTTTAGTCGTGATGTATCGGCTCGGAAGGACGGGGGCCCCGGATGCTGCTGAGATATATACAAAGGTCGGGACGTGTTCATTGGAGGACTCTTGCGCCAGTGCGATCGCTGGTTGCGTTGAAGTATTAGCTTGATTCGGCCTTCACATGAGTTGGAATTTAGGACATATACGAACCAGAGTCTCTGTTCATGAGTTCATAAGTCAGTTGCCCATTCTTCTCTTTTGCCTGCAGCGCCTCCCCCTCTTGTCTTTGCAGGGGATTCTGGCTTCCTAGCCTGGACGAGCTGAAAACCTTCTGCAACCCACTAAGAAGAGGCTCCCTTCCTTGCACCACGCCTTTGTAGTCAGCCTCGAGCAGGATCCCCATGCTGTGGACGACGACCGTAGCCCCATTCAAGAATGACTTGTAGGTTTTAGGATCCAACATATCCGCCCTGGCCCACTCTACAGAGCGCGACCAGTCCGGGCGTTCTCGGGAGCCCGTGACCGTATCCCATCGTGGTTCCCCGGAACGACTATGAGCATTGTGAGCATTGCGATGACCGATTGCGCCGGAGAAGGAAAAAAGTCGTACCTAAGAGACGTTACGGACCAGCCCCTAGCGACTGCCGATTTGCAAATCCTAGACCCTATCAAGAACCATTCGAGTCAGTATGCATACTCCAGTACTAGATCACGGCGAGGAGGATAGTTATACAAACCCAAGAACCCGTTCCCGCCCGCGACCACGACTCGTTTAGCGGCCATTTTTCAGTATAATTGGTCTAACCACACGTTGGAGAATATAGAAAAGCAAATGTAAGTCACGAGGTGGGCTTGTCGATCATGATGGCCGGTTTCTATCTGATTGTCCGACCGCGCCAAAGCTGTGCTAAAGCTCTGGGACGTTTGCTTCCGATGGCACCTTATCATCTTGCTATCGCCGCTGTCACGTGCCGGAAGCGTTTGTCGCGACGGGAAGCCTCCGGTGGAAGACATCCGACGTACAAAACCTCCGCGGAACTACAGTATCGACACTCCTGGGAAAACGCCTTATTGAGCCCTTTCTTGTATTTGATTCCATCAGTGAGCACCAGAGCAGCGAAAACAATATCAGCATGCCTTCTGCGACCGGCACAAAACGCGTCAAGGTAGGTTGAATCTAGGGTGGACTCGGTAATCCTGCGGCTAATATCTACAAATCTTCCAGGGCGTCTCCATCTACAGACCCTTCGGTATGCTCCATCGTCCTACCATATTAATAAAATGATCATTGCGACCTGGTTACAAGACACTGACCTCTCCAGTCTTCGGCAGCGAGGCGCAACCCTTCGACCCCGACAAGAAACCCGCCAACGCCCCTACAGACCACACCCATCAATGGCGAGTATTCGTCAAGGGAGTCAACGATGAAGACGTCTCCTACTGGTTGAAAAAAGTACAATTCAAGCTCCACGAGACCTACGCACAAAACGTTCGCACCATCGAACAACCGCCGTTCGAAGTGACCGAGACCGGATGGGGAGAATTCGAGATTCAGATCAAACTCTACTTCGTAACGGAGTCCATGGAGAAGCCCCAGACCCTGTGGCATAGTCTAAAACTGCATCCATATGGGGCTGATGCTGAAGCCAAGAAGGAGCGCAGAGAGGTCGTGATCAGCCAGAACTACGAGGAGATCGTGTTCAATGAGCCGGTGGAGCAGTTCCATGACCTACTCACGGGGGGCTCTGCCACGCCACAGCCGAAGGGCAAGGGGAAGAATTCGAAACAGGCGGCGCAGCGGAATGGGAAGACGGCCGAGATTCCGTATAACGAAACCGCGGATAATCCTTATAGCAAGACGACCGAGAACAAGGAGTTGGATCGATTGGTGGAAGCGGGAAAGACCGTGGAGCAGATGATCAAGGAAGAAAAGGAACGACTCATCGGTCGAGAAAAGAGACTAGCCGAGCTGCGAGAAAGTGAAGGGGTTCCCGCCCATACGAAGAAAAGATAAAACGCTGCAACCTATGGTTTGATTGATGGACGACCATCGCAAGAACCTATGCTCTTGACTCGAGATAGGACGCACCTTGCTCGATTTACTGCTAGCCAGCGTTGCTATTCCATTTTTGCCGGCAAAGAGCAAGATGCTGCCAGCGCATCTCCCGGGTTCTTTTGATGAAGAGAGCTAGCCTCCCCTGAATGATCAACACCTCGGAAAAAAGCTGAGCCTTAGGTCTCTAGTTCTGGCCTAAGTGGTGCTCGCTACAGATAAGGAGGTGAACACCCCTGAATAGGGCTCATCACACAAGACACCCGTGGAATCTCCTTGTGCCGCCTGTGCACTAGTTGCGCGAAAGGCACATCGGCCACAGAGTTATGAGAAATGAACTTTACAATTAATTCACAGAAGAATCAAAACATTGCGTACCAAGCCAAGAAGGGTTTTTTTTTACCCGTTGTTACAGCCGAAATAAGATATAAAAAGGGACTTTGTATCATCATGCATCATTAATCATGCTAATAATCGCTTATAACTGATGGGGAAATATCAAGTGACCATACTGGACTTCTGCCCAACCCGTGATGCCCATGCCGTGTTCTACAATCAAAGCACGAAGGTGACACGGGTTCTCCTCATTCCTCCAATGCACTCTTGAATTGTTGCACAAAGGTCCACACTTCTGAGAAAGTGTTATAGAGCGGCGTAGGAGCAACACGAACAACACCTGGCTCTCGCTTATCACACACCACAGCCGCTTCTTGCAATCTTTTCGAGACGTTCTGCAGCAACCCTGGCTTGAGCAACAGACTCAGCTGGGCCCCTCTGGCTTCGTGGTTAGATGGAGTAATAATGCTGAACTGGCGAGTCTCATCCGACGTTCCCTCCAGCAGCAGATGCTCGAGATATGCCGTCAATAGTACCGATTTCTTGCGAAGCTCGGTCATAGTCGTTTCATCAAAAACGCTCAACGCAGCACAGAGGGCCGTGAGATCGATGGCGGAGGGGTTCGATATTTGAAATCCGCCGGCACCGGGGATCGGCTTAAACTCTGCTGACTGTTAGTTTCCACTTGTTTTGGGAGTGGTGGTTCAGCTCGTGGTGTCTTACTGTTGTCCATCTTGAACCTCACAGATCGGTCACTCCCGTACCATCCCGTCAGACGATGGCGGAATTTAGGCGCATCTTCCCCTTCGTTATAATCAACCTGGCCGTGTCTCTCGTGTACGAACAGGCCGCCCATCGTGCCGGGGCCGGAGTTTCCGTATTTGTATGTGCACCAGGCCGCAAAGTCCACGTTCCAGTCGTGCAGTTTCAGCTCGACATTCGCAAATGCATGAGCCAAGTCCCAGCCGACCAAGAGATTACGAGACTGCGCATATTTCGTGATCCGCGGGATGTCAAACAGCTGTCCGGTGTAGTACTGGATTCCTGGAAGGAGGAG
Organism: Aspergillus affinis; assembly: GCF_023601865.1. Lineage (NCBI taxonomy): Eukaryota > Fungi > Ascomycota > Eurotiomycetes > Eurotiales > Aspergillaceae > Aspergillus > Aspergillus affinis. The sequence goes on from NW_026515878.1 coordinate 58,144, forward strand.
AACAGCTGCATCGTTGGCATGTTGGTCAATGTACGATAGAATTTTCTCCGTGGAAATTTCGTATTCGCCCTCGTCTGGACCAATGAGGACCATGGACTTTCTCGGATCTAGATCATGCCAGGAGATATGAGATTCGATGGCGTACTACCTCAAAAGTCAGCTCCGTGTTTCGACAGACCCTTCCCGATGACTTACGTGGTCACTGGGAAATGCTTTCCAGTCCATCAAGATCTTGTGCTTGGTGGCGGTTGGCTTGTAGAAACTTGCGAGAAGCAGGTGCAGGTTTGTCGTCAGTGTTCCCATCGCTGCAACTTCTTCCGGGGCTGCTCCAACGATTTTGCACATCGACCCAGCCGCTTGCTCTGATAGGAGTTGCCATTGTCTTAGTGGAGAGTCTTCGAGGTCCACGAAGTGACCCGAGACTCCGATAGACGACCATGTGTCTAACTGGGCTTCTAGAAATCTTGCCGTGGCTTTTGGCTGAACGCCCAGAGAATTACCACAGAAGTATATGCAAGGCTCAGATGAGAGACCTGGATGTCTTATTAGACATGATGTGTTGAGAAAGCAAGGAGTCGGAGAGCACTAGGACCTACCAGGCTTTGCGAGTTTTTTATGGTTTATGTTTGCCTTTGAAGGGATAATGAATTTGTCCCGGAAATTGGCCAGAGGGTCTGCTGCATCGAGAGATGCGGCATATTGCCTTGTTCCCGCATTCTCAGGAAAGGTGGGTTTCGAAGTAGACTGCGTGATGGTCATTTTTGTGTGGACGAGCGTTGTATTTTGCAAGCTGATCTTTTGGTTCTAGACGTTGGAGAAACGCAGGCTTTATAGCTGGAGTCACCGATGACATGCAATTATTGGCCCCCTTTGCATGGACCCGGATGCTCTTCCGCTTCCGCAACCCCCCGGAAGTCCGCTCCTGTCAGCGCAGGCTGATGATCCGGTCACATGTGGGGCATACCAGTCGTGACGATTTATCTCGGCGAGGAAAGACAATCCATGAAGGTCCTTGGTCAGGGAGGGGATGCTACGACTATCTCCACTACTCGGCGTCAGCATCAGGCGGAAGCCGCCTAGGTTCCGTCTCCTTTCCGTCCCAGCCCTAATCAGACCATGAAACAAAGAGAGATATTTATTTGAACCGTTCTTGCCTTTTCTGTTCACTTCAACACATAGACTTGTTATCTGATCATACTTCATCATGCTTATCTCTCCAGAAGTCACCCTTGACCAATATGCCGTCTCTCTTCGGAGTGGGTTTCTTCCTACCATCCCTCCTTTGCAGCTATTAGAAGACCCTTACTACTGGCCATGGGAGGACATAGTCTTTGATCTACCAAATCACATCGAATCCAGGACTATCCGACAAGCTGTCGGCTCACTCCCCGTCCTTTCCACCTCCCGACTCCGTGACGAGCCAGAATGGAGACGAGCGTATATGCTGCTTGCCTTCCTCACCCATGCCTACATATGGGGAGGAGAACGACCCGAGGAGGTATGCTTGCTGGTCCAATTGCTTGCCACTCAATTTAACATCTTCTAGATTCTACCACCCGCGATATCATGCCCATTTCTCGAAGTCTCCAACCACCTGGAGCTCCCACCTTGCGCTACCTACGCCGCCCTCAACCTGTGGAACTTTAGCATCAAAGACCATGCTACAGACATCACCGACCCTGACAACCTCTATATAAATTCTTCATTTACCGGCACCAAAGATGAAGAATGGTTTTTCATGATCTCCGTCGCCCTCGAAGCAAAAGGCGCAGCACTCATCCCGCTATTCCTCGAAACTATCCACGCTGCTAGCATCGATGAGAGCCAACGCCTATGCGATCTTCTTGACCAATTCACCAAGGGCCTGTCCGAGCTTCGCGACTTGCTGGAGCGCATGTACGAGAAGTGTTCCCCGGCTGTCTTCTTCCACCAACTCCGCCCTCTTCTCGCCGGGAGTAAGAACATGGCCTCGGCGGGCCTCCCAAACGGCGTCTTCTACGATGAAGGCAACGGCCAGGGCGAGTGGCACCAGTACAGTGGCGGGAGTAACGCCCAGAGCTCGCTCATCCAGACCTTCGATATCTTCCTGGGCGTGGAACACACCGCCACGGGCGATATGAAATCCAACGGAGTGACACGTCCCGCAGCAAAGACAGGATTCATGCAGGTATATACAACGCATCTCTTCTATCCTCTCCCCTTTATTGTCTTGGCCCAATCGACCCAATCTAACAGCTCGATGTTGCATAGGAAATGCGCAACTACATGCCCGGTCCCCATCACCGTTTCCTCGACCACCTCTCCCAAATCAGCAACCTCCGCAGCTACGCTATGAGCCACAAGGCCAACTCCGCGGTTCGCGACGCCTACAACATGGCCGTGATGTCGCTCGGTCGGTTCCGTGACTCCCATGTGCAAATGGTAACGCGGTACATCATCCTTGCGGCGAAGACGAAACACCCGAAAACAAAGCCGACGTCCGTGCAGGTCAATCTGGCCACGACCACCTCGACCCAGATGAAAGATCTGGATGGGAAAGTCGCGAGTGGGCTGCACGGAACCGGAGGCACGGACCTGATTCCTTTTTTGAAGAAGACGAGAGATACGACGAAGGCGGCGGCGAGTTACGTGGATTGAACTGAGCTGAGCTGAGCTAAGCTGAGCTGGTGAACTTAGAACTCTATAGCTATGATGACCGTGACGATGATGATTGTATACACACTTTTCTTTAGAGGCGTTTCTTAATAATATCTATTTGCATTGACTTCTATATCACTTGCCATCTCCGTATCCAAACCCACCCCATGACCATGATCCGCCACACACACACACACACACACACACACACACACACACACCATAGTACGGCGTAATCACTCAAACCTAGGCTAATCATGGTTATAAATAATACCCACATACCCATCAACCAACTACGCAATAAATCCTTGAGTTACATCCAACCCTCACCCAAGAATCATCAACCCAAAACTCTCACAATCAAAAGCTAATTTCTCACTCCCCGAACCTAAATCAAACATCCCATTGGACCCTTCAGAGACAGTTACGGCAACCCATGTGCTAACGTCAGACTTTAGCCCCCTGGCAAAACAACAATGTCAAAGTGTCAAAGTCAAGGCTCAAGGGTTCAACCATCTGCAGAATCCCATCAATTCGGCCGATGTTACCCATCATTAACCCCTCATCTAGGTAACTATACGGAGTACCAAGGTAAGGGTGGTTATGTACGGGATGGATAGGGTTATCGTCGGGCCCGGAGGTGGATGTGGATCCGGAAGCGGAAGCGGAAGCGGATTGGATCCGGATTCTAGCCCGTCCTTGTAGGGTCACTTCTCTCCCTTCCTGACATCATATACCCCTGTCCTGGTTAATGGTTATGTACGGCGTAGATGTAAGGGAACTGGGTGCTCGGTAAGACATGGGTAACAAGATTAGGTTTTCCCATGATGTAATTGTTCCGCGTCGCTTCATTCTTGATTATCGTGTCATTGGTAGAGACTTAAGTAAGGTCTACTCTGCATAATTGAGGGTGTTAGGTAGGTAGGCAGTGTATGGTGTAGGTATTGATATTGATGTTCTTGTGGACGTATGTATTCCGGCTTGGTTTACCTGGTTGGTAAGTAGTAAGTGGTAAGTGAGGGTGGTGATTTATTGCGTGGGGATGGGTGCCGGGGCTCTCGTTTCTTGTCTCTTTCGGGTTTGCTTGCTTGGATTTGATTTGATTGTACGGAGTACGGAGCAGAGGGGTTGGGTATGGCTATAGCTGTGGTATCGGTGTGGCTTCTTAGTTTTCTGTGATGCAGGGGTTCTGATGGAGATTGTTACATGGACTACTTGGACAGGTAGGAATGAGAGAACACGGGTGGAGAGATACGAGGTAGACGGTATGTTGTGATGGTATTTGTAGCCAGGTTACGAATACCATCTACCAAGGCAGAGTTACTAAGCAGACAGGAAAAACAGGGATGATGTTAATATGTAGGTATGTAAGTATGTGCATATATCCGTGATGAGAAGCTCTGATCCTCGAAGACTTGCAGCATTTGCATGGATAAGGAACCTTGAAGCTCAAAGCTTCTACGCAAGGGGACTGGCCGGAGAAAGTCTGGCTGGCTAGTCGATTTAGTAATGAAGAAGATACGGGCCAGCCTTTAGGCTAGCTGATGGTTCTGACTGGGCAGGCTCAGGGTTAAAGCACAGAAAGACCTCGAAAGAGTTCGCGTAGAGAAGAATGGATCGCTTGATATTCTTTCCTGATTTGCTCCATGTTTACGAGGAGACTAGGAGAAAACATAGCTAATTGGTGTCCTGTCACGCGCGACTAGCACGTGGCAAGAATCCAGACCTGACATGCTAGAGATTCCCAAACCCTTCTCGATTGTCACTACTTCGCAAAAACTCCTGGCCCTGTGAGAAGAAATTCGCCGCTAGGATGGAGAACTCGTCGTTGAGCAAGTCAGAGGGCTGAGCGACTGTGATCGAGTCAACGGCGCCCTGCATGCCTGTGCCCAATGGTGTCTGAAGACTATAATGCGGCATCGGAGACTGTGACATTCCCTGCTGTGCGCTCATACGTGTTGGTTCTGGCAGAGGCGATGTTTGTGAGACCTCTGCTGTGAAAGCGAGCGAATTGGAATACAAGGAATCGCCGAACATGCGTCTCGCTGAGTTGGAATCGCTATTGGATGAATATTCTAGGATTTCCCAGAATCGCGAGAGATCGATCAATAGGCTTTTGTTATGGGCTCCAGATTCGGGTTGGTAGGTAGCTGAGACCGCGTCCTCGAGTCTTTGCAGTCGGTTGGCCTGGAGGTGGGGGATTGCGTTAGCTAGTATCTTTATTAGGTGAATGAGAGAATATTACCATTCGAGCCATATGCGGCCACTGCTGCCCTAGGGCTTGCACGAATCGCACGCACTTGAAAAATCGGTCCCGTTTTTCTTCGCGGATGGTAGGGTTCTCCGTGAAGCTGAGTTGGAGTTCAATAGTGGCGACCACTGCCGCACTATATCCTAGAAATGGATCTGAGACGAGGAAAGACCTCTCCTCAAAGTAATTGAGAAAATAGATGATCCAGGTTGTGTGAGAAGAGATGAGGTCAGAGGTGTGTTGCAAGAAGATCTCAGGAATACTGCTTCGAAAGTTTCGGAGACTCAGAGACAAGAGCAAAGGATGATTGAGAAGGCATAGGATCGTGTGATAGAGAAACTGATTCAGAAGGAACGGCCCCCAGTAGTCCCTGTTGGCCTGGAGCTCGTCAATCGTTCTGTCGCTAAAGTTGGCGGGCTTAAACCGGTGAATATAGGGCATGTGTGATTCCACTTCCATTTGGAGCGTTATTATCTTGGAATACTCCGACTCAGAGGACCACGGGGGTATGCTAGTTGGCTTTCCATGTCGTCGAACGTATCTCGCAATCTTCGCAAACACCTCGCTCAAGGTTATGACGTAGGCTATAATACCGTGATCTTCAAGATCGGTTGTTCTGGTCCCCTCTGTCATGTTTGGTGAGCAGGGCTGGGGTGGCACGTTTGGACTTTCTGGGAAGTTGGGACAGCTTCCGTCCGGAAAATCTATGTTGTCGAATTCAACGCCATGAAGGCGCTTCATCAGACAGATACTCCAGAAACAACGTCTTCGTTCCTCGCGCGCGACTGGGGATAGTTGCCCTTGCGTTTCGAAGCCCAGATCGGCGCATTGGGCTAGATTCATCGCTAAGCTGCTGTGAACACTTGAACGATGCGTATTTCCATCTAAGAAGCTAGTCAGTATACTGTAAAACCAATAATGCAAGCCGAATCCATACTGGTAAAGTCAACCAAGCTTAGAAGACATAGACACTGAAGAGTGGAAAGCTCGACCGGCCCCTCAAGCACCCTCTTCATGACCAAGCTTCTCGCTACTTCAGTGTAACCGCTGATCTGTGATGTTAGATGAGTTGGGCTCTGTTGATGCTCCTTGGAGAACCTGATACCCAAGGCAAGCATGGCGTAGATAACTTCGGGATCACGCGTCCCGATGCTGGTCAGGAACGTTTCCCTGTGAAAGAGAGGAAGCGGTTGCGACTCGCAGTACGTGAGGTATAACTTGGCCACTGAAAGCACAGTTTCCCAAATCGGAAGCGGCGTGAGTTGATTCGATGTCGAAAGCGACATCGGACCACTGGGGGCAGACATCACATGAGGCGCTGCCGTAGGCACTTCCTCAGGCCTAGACACGTTCCTTCTGCTATACATTAGCTTTCCGCCCTGTTTTGTTATTTTTAGGGATCAAATACCCCAGAACATCAAGGATCTTCCCCATCGTGGTCTCAAGGCCACCGAGCCGCTCCTCCTGTATCTTAGGCATTAGTGCTGTGTATTCATGAACAGGAAGCTCTCGCAATGCTTACCAAGGTCTGCGAGGGGCCAGAATCAGATGGTACTTGCAAAAGGGCCGGTTCTGAGGGCAATAGTCCGTTTGTCATTGACCTCTGCCTCTCTTCGGCATAATTGCATGTTTGACGTAGACGAGCGCAGAGCGAGCAGACCGGCTGTTCCCCTGGGCATTTCGCCTTCTTACGCCTAAGACTAGCTTAGCAGATGATTCTGGAAGAAAATTGGATTAAGCCAACCTGCAGGGTTCACATGCTTGTCGTACTCGCTTGGCTGGTCTTTCCCCAAATCCAGTATTCATAGTCGAGGCGGCATAAATGACAAGGGATCCAGGTCAATATGGAGCGTGGAGGTTGTTGGAGTTATTCAAGGGACTCACCTATGTTGGAGATGATGTCATGTTATAGCGACGAGATATTTAATGCCACTTAGATTCATCATAAAACAACATAGCGATGCAAGAACTCCGCATGGCCTAATTTCTGGCAGTTGACATGACGGAGATCCGGTCCGTGTCGTTGATCTACCAGCCCGGAGGCGCTGACTAAGGCCGTAGTGCGACATTTCGAAGCATATCCAACGCTCTGATGGCCATACTACTTTCTTTGACATTCCAATTGACTATCAAAGCCGAGACCTTCAGCTATAGGTTTACTTGTAGTCTAGCTCTATTTACTACGTTTACTCAAGTTCAAGAACCGAACCGGGCACACGGGAGCCGGAAGGATTGGTTACAGCACAAGCGTGGCACTAGCATGGAAATCATGCCACCAAATGCCATGCTCGAGATGATCAAACAGATCCGGCCAGGACAGTGGACAACACGGATTAAACCGAGGAAAGAATTCACATTGACGCCCAGGCTTTATCTTATATACAACGTGGAATGTCTTCCTCTTCACCAACCCATCATAAAAGAAAATAGAGATACACCGCCAATTGGAAACTAGGCATACTATTTTATCTGATGACAGATGTTATTCAATAGACACCGTCTAGTTCTTGCCGAACCAGGTCTTGTGGCCCTGTTTGGAGATTAGTACACGATGGTCGAGCAGGATATCAGTGCTCCCGGGGATCAGAAGTAGAAGCATAGTCATTGAAGGGAGTACTGACAAGAACCATACGGCCCATGGCGTAGGTGGTAGCTAGGAAAGATTAGCTTCGAGGTATCACCATATCGACGTGTCGCGGAAGCACTCACCAAGACCCAGGCCGTAGACGGAGAGGAGGTAGGGGTACATGACGTAGGGGCTGCGGTCGGTCTTGAAGCAGCCAAATCATGTTAGCGAATTGTTCCTGCTCGAGCTGTGTATGTCGATTGCGGATCAACTGACCTTCCACCACTGACGCTTGCCGTCGTGCTGCTGGAAAAGGCGCTGGTAGAAGGGGACACGGTTCTCGCGGAACAAGAATCTATAAGCAAAAAGACCGTATTAGCACGGTTTCCTGGAAGCGAGGAAGGGCAATTGCAAGTCCGGCCAATTGGGGCAGCCCCATTACACCGACGAACTCGATGCTCAATTGGCGACCTCTGGCAGGGGATCCGGAGTTCCATCAATTGTGGACAGTGGGAGCAACGTACCCGGCCATACGAGGGGCGGTGCGGAACATTTTGGCGGTGCGAAGGAGTGAGGGCTCTGGGGAGAACAAAAACGACAATGACCAGGGAAATGCTCGCAAGCGTCGCTCAGACGATGTCGTGAGGTGTGGATCCGAGGACAGTGGCACGTGACATCCCTCTTTCTTCCGCCTTTCACCAAGCCACGCTTAGTAATGCCAGATGACTTGCGCCCGTGATGCCGGAGTGCCTGAATGCCTGGCTTCCGTCATTCCAAAAAAGTGTCCGCGGAAGCAAGATAGCGCATGCTAAAAACCAGCATTGAACGGCCGTTTTCTGTCTTCGACACCCCCCAATGGAATGTGTGCTATGGGAAACTGACAAGGAGGATGTTCAGACTTACAACCTTGGCCTATCCTCATCTTTCTCTCATCACTCATGCGCCCGGCTCTCCTCCGACTCCTGAAGAGGCCGTCAGCTCTCTCGGTGCTTGACTCTCTCGTTTCGGTCCCTCTTGGAATCGAGGAGCTGGAATCCAAATATAAGAGCGAATACCTGCGGTATCATTCGCGGGCTACGGCGGGTAGGAATGAGAACCAGGGAGTCGATCACGACCAATCCGACGATCACAAACTTCGGACGCAATCATCGCCGTGGCCCTCCAGTTTCCGCGTGTACGATATCAAATCACCACAGAGCGAAGCGACAGATGGCCGTGATCGGACAAGACAGCCCGAGTTGTCAACAACATCAACCATCAAGCCGACGCGAGAGGTGGGATTACAGTTGGGGAAATTAGAGTACGAGTCTGACATTGGACATACGGATGGCATTGGGACACGCTTGGTGGACGATCCGGCCCGTCGGCATGATTTTGCTCTGTGGGAAGAACTTCTTCGCTATCGACAGCGGCATTATGGGGATAAAGGCACGCAAGATATCTGGGAGGGCTTGATGGTGCGGGTGGAGGGTGTCCAGCTGCCTGTCAAGGGTGAACGGGCAAACTTTTTTTGGCAGAGCTTCGTGGACTTGGCCTTAAAGCGACCAATTATACTGAACGAGCTGGTCAATTACGCATTTCGTCTATGGGAGGAAACCGGAAACCGCTGGGATAGGCTCTATGAGGCCGTTGTTGGGGGGTTGATTGCCCGCGAGATGCCGCAAAAAGCCGTTGAATGGCACAAGAAGCTGCAACACCCTCATTTATCCGAACCGAACGACATCCTACGAATCTTCCAGTCAGCCATCGCGCCTCGTCGTCAACCTAACAAAGAAGTCCACCACTCGAAGAACCAGCGCACGTCAACCGGGCTATGGGTCTTCCAGAACATTTGTCGCTCTACGAAAGGACATCGGATATATGGGCCCGTCATTTCCACATTGTTGCGCAACGGTCTCCATGAAGATCTGCCCCGGATGCATCAGGTCTTGGTGGCGCAGAACGACCATCCCGAAACCTACGAAGACATTCAACCGTTACTAGAATATGCAAAAGAAAAATGGCCACCTTATCGGCGCCAGAAACTCGATGTTTACGTCGAATCACGTTACCCCGAGCGGACGACTACGACCGCAGATAGCCCCACTACGAAAGAATCAGAAGCGGAGAAAGGAGCAGTGCGTGAAAAGAAACCTTTCAAGGATGAACTTGGTGCGCGCCTTTTCGCGACCAAAGCCTTGAACTTTGAAATGATCCTTTCCGGACTGCGAATGTTCGGCGTGCCGGCTATTGGGCCGCAGACGCTTCGCGAGATGGCCGTTCGGTCTCATGGGGGGCAGGACATACTAGAGAAACTCCGGCAGCTCCAAGCCGCGGGGATTTCAGTTGCAGATAGCGTATTCACACGTCTTGTTCGCAAGCTAGCAAGCCAACATCGCGAGGTCCTTCTGTCCGATTTTCTCCGCAGCGACCAGCATTTTGAGATGCTGGAGGACGCCGCGGCGCAGGAATCTCTACTGGTATCCTACTACGTCGCTCGTGACTGGAGTCAGTACAACGTGACGCTGGCCATCCTCGCCGAGATCTCTCCAGAGGGGCCGGACCTCTCCAACATTCACTTTCGGAAATTCATCGCGGCGGATGAATGGCACTTCGCCTCCAAGTTTGTCGATGACATGGCCCTGCGCGGCAGTTCCCTCTCCAAAGAGAGCGTCGAGTTCATGGTGAAACACATTCTCCCAGGCCGCCAACCGGGCCACCTACCACAGAAACTCCGCGGTCGCTCTCTCCCCAAGGACATGGCCTTTGTCGTTCAGAATCTGCAGCGCGCCGCTAAATCGGGCACGCCGGTGTCATCCGAACTCTGGATTGAGATGTTGAAGCGACAGGGCATGATCAATCGCTGGTACGACCTCCGGGACTGCTGTCTATGGCTAGCTCGTCAGTACTCGCCCGCGCCGAAGCACACCGTGGGCTCCGGCGTGAACCGCAGCGCCGCCAGCCCAACGTCGGACCCCCCATCCAGCGCCCGCGACGACCGTCTTCTCCAGACGATTTTCACCGGCCAAATGCAGGCGGCGATCGTGTCGTGGGGGTTCAAGATGCGAATCTCGCGCCAACCGGACAGGCCGTACGCGACCTTCCGACCGGACCAGGAAGATCTCATCCCCTGGGTACGCGGACTCGTCCTGCTCCGCGAACTGGAGCAGCACGGGGTGCATTTACACGTGCGGGAGATCCGGCAGACGTGTCGACAGCGCCTGAAGGTGATCTTCGGACCGGCGATACAGTCGAGTCGGCGCATGAACCGCATGCTGCGGCGCGAGAACCCTTACAATCTGGAGCGGGTCATCGGCGATATCAATCGGGTCTGGGGCGAACCGTCGCTCTTCGGCGGCCGGGAACACGTGGATCTGTTTCGATTAGTGAATCCTCCGATCTCGAAGATGTCCCTTCGCCGGATGGGTCGGAGCGCTCGTCAGCGAAAGGCGGCTTCCAGGAGCCTGGATGTATAGTAATGTATGTATATAGACTTGACATGGCATATGATACCAGATGGATGGACGGATGTACTATGATAGACCAATATCATATTGTAAAAATATAACATCACTAGACTCTGCATATCTTCAGTCGCACATGGTCCGTATTGATTTCCTAATGAGTCCAACCCTCGTATGACAGACACGAGGCCATCTACTGTATACAATAACTATGAATAATGAACCTTCAACATTCAACACCGCCCATCCGCCGAGCCACCCACGGCTGGCGCGTCCCTTCTGGGTACGCCGTTTCTAAGAATAGTCGCGGAGGCAACGCGGCCAGACGGTGGCCGTGGTGGGTCCTTCTCTCACCCTGTCCTCTGTATTGTCAGATCGACACGGCATGCGTCACCTTGGGGCTACTGGGCTCAGTGAGAATCGGATTCTGACTGGCATTGCAGCCGGTGCAACGACGGGTGCAGTGGGGAGACGGCTTAAAGATCCAAAACCAAAACATTTCCATTTATCTGGTCCACTTCCTGCTGCCTGGAGAAGGCGGGCAACGTACGTACTGTATTATTATCCTCATTCCTCACCAGATCCACGCTTAATACAATACAATAAAACCCTTTAATTCTGTCTACGCCACTGTATTAACCGCGGAATACAGATCCAAGGCTCTCTCTTTAGTTTAGGATCCTCCCAGTGGTGGTCAATAGTGCTCCTCCTGCCTACATCGTGCTTCCAATATTGTTATTCTGGTTATTTACCGACCTTGGGACCAAGACTACCAACAGCTGTCACAGCCTCCTTCAATCTTCCTCTTTTCTTTGCTTCTTTTTTTGCTCGCCTTCCTCTCCGTCCCTTTCATTTAACTTAAACTTCCCTCGTGTTTGATCTGGTCTTTGCTTCTGGGTCTGGCCCATCAGCATTCCATTCCATCTCCTCCCTCCTCCTTTCTTTTTTCGTCCGATCGATCGCCTTTATACCTGCTGTCTCCCGGCGCACTATTCGACCCTTGCGACCGCCCCGTCTACCTACCCTACATACACCCATCCATCCATACAGCGATATCGATCCATTCAAGACCGCAAACCAGCAAACAAACAAACAAACGAAACGAAACAAATTATGCTCGGACGACTCGCCGTCCTCGGCCTTCTCCCCTTCGTCGCCGCGAAAGCCGTCCTCCCGCGCGCCACCACAGCATGCAATAACTCGCCCGACCTGTGCTCCAAATCCTACGGCGACATCACCCACCTGGGATGTCACAACAGTCCGTTCCTGAAGGATGCGTCGACGAGTTATTCGAGTTTTGGAAATCAGTGCGTTTGCTCTTTTTCTTTTACGGCGCTTTTGTTTTATGCGTTCTTTTGTTGGTTGAGATGGAGTGGTTGCTAACGGACTTTCGTATCATCTAGGTATGTGAATACGACGTCGCAGCTGGATGCCGGTGTTCGGCTCGTCACGGCCCAAGTTCATAAGAAGGATTCGGAGTGGCATTTGTGTCATTCCGGGTGTGAATATTTGGATGCGGGGAAGTTGAGCTCGTGGTTGTCTGAGATTAAGGAGTGGTTGGATAGCAACAAGAATGATGGTATGTTCTAGATGCTGGAGAAACCCGGTGGTTGAGGGGGAGGAAGATAGATTGAATGCAGCTGACACCGCTCAAGTCGTCACGGTATTGCTGGTCAACTCCGACAGCGCCTCGGCGTCCGACATCGACTCCGAGTTCAAATCCTCCGGAATCAAGAAATACGCCTACAAGCCGACCTCGCAGACCTCCGCTCCCTCGTCGTGGCCGACCCTGCAGGAACTGATCAAGGATGATACGCGACTGTTGACGTTCGTGGCGTCGCTGGATGCCTCGAAGAATACCGACGCGCCGTACCTGATGGACGAGTTCAACTTCATCTGGGAGAACCCGTACGACGTCACCTCGCCGTCCAACTTCACCTGCACGCCCGATCGCCCGAGCAGTCTGAAGGGCGACACCTCCTCGGCCCTGTCGTCCAACCGCCTGCCGTTCATGAACCACTTCCTCTACCAGTCGGTGATCTTCGACATCCAGCAGCCCAACGCCACCTATATCTCCACAACGAACGCACCCTCCGGCGGGACGGGAAATCTGGGCGACGCGGCGTCCAAGTGCCAGAAGGCGTGGAGTCGGCAGCCGGCGTTCATCCTGGTCGATTTCTTCGACAAGGGACCCGCCATCGACACGGTGGATAAGCTCAACGGCGTGAGCTCGCCCACGGGACGGAAGAATGTGACCGCCATTTCGGAAACCAGCACCGCGACGACCTATAAGAACGTCTTCAAGGGCCTTGTCGAGGTCGTCCAGAAGGCCAAGGCCGGTTCCAACCCCAGTATGGGCGAATGGATCTGGGCCGGTGGTGACTGGGGCTCACTGGGTGGTGGACTCACCATCTAAGTGACCCGTGAAAATGTCTTGTTTCCATTTATACGTAATTTTTTCCCCTTCTTCTTTTCTGTTTCGGATATCATTCGCCATATTCCCTCCGGTTTGACACAAGGGTTTTAGATCAGCGTTTTGAGCTTTGGACAAGGGACGGATGTGTTTTATCTTTTGCGTTCCTTTTCACGACATTCCTTATTCCCCCACTTATACATAAGTCGGCATGATATGCAGATAGAAAAACGGGCGTTTATGGTTGTTAGTCACTGTCACTGTCACGAATTGAATTTGATGACTGTTATGAGTCTTCAACTCCCGTAGTCTTCCATCCATCCTAGTAGTATAGGGTAGAATGTGGCAACCAGTCAGTCAAGATCAGCCTCCAATTATAAGCACAGTCCGAAGTGCCAAGGGCGAAGTACGGTGGTAAAACAGTTTGCGCCGTCCATTTTCCAAGCTCCCATCTAAGGAAACACCGATACGAAGTACAAACACACCACTCACTGGTCTAGATATTACTCCTTGCCCAATAACTGTCGGATTTTATTGACCTTATCATCGAATGACTGCTCCTTGTCGATTCTGGACCGTCGAAAAAGGGGGGGGAAGGAGAGGCAGTTAGCTCGAGCTCGGGTCAGGAGAGACGCCACCGGCCACCACTTTAGGGGAGAAGGGAAGTCGTAGGGAGAAAAGGGGGAGCACGTACCTCGAGCCAACGCGAATGTCGGTCTGGATGCGGACGATTCCCTGCTCGTGGAGAATGGTATGCGCCTGGCCAATGACTTGGTGGACTTTATCCCAGGATCCCTCTGTGATAGGCACATGCATATAATCCATGAGAAAGAGGGGGACAATAGAAGAAGAAGATGATGATGATGAAGAAGCGGTGGGATCCGGGGATGGGACGGGGAAGGGGAAGGAGACAGCGGCAAATAAAACGCCATTAGGAGGGAGGTTTGCAATTCTTGGAAAGCCAATAACATAGGATTGCTATTCGGTGCAGAAGGTTGTGCGACAAGAATGATGCAGTGAGACAAACAAACGATCTATCAATCGAAGCGACGTACCAAGGGTTGTGCCGGCCGAGTGCATCACATACTTGATGCCGGATTTCTCGATCAGACGCTGGACGTCGGCGATTTGGGCAGAGACGGAGGCGGAGGCGGTTCCAATCTATTGGTTTTTGTTAACATGAGGAATTGAGTTAGTCGCGGCGTTCTGGTGGGATATTCTGGGATTGGGTAACTGATAACACTAGGCGAGGCTGGGGGAGGGTTGCATCGTATAGACGGGGAAGAGCTTATCATGACTTCAGGACCGGATCGGATTGGGTTCGAGCAGGAGGAAGGACCTACTGGAATCAAGCAGAAGTCGGCGGTGCAGTGGGCGGGAGTCGGAATGGAGGCGATGTCGGTAGAGGAGGCCATGCTGGTTGCCTGTCGTGTTATTGGATCTGGTCGTATGATAATATCGTCTCCGGCAAACGTGCCGCTTGGGATGGCCTATTCTGGTGTCTTGCAGTGACAGGAATAAATTAATTTGGCGAGAAACGGTGTCAAGTCCGACGAGAGGGAATCGAGGGAAGAGAGAGGAAAGGAGAGAGAGAAAACGCGGGGTTGGAGGGGCACTGCTTTAGCTACTGACAGTAACTACGGAGTACAGTCGACAGTCTACAGTTTACAGTCCACTCCGTCAGCGACCTTCTTTCTCCTCGTCCATCTCTGTTCCTGATCATGTCCTCATCGAACAAGGACATCACCCAACAGATCGATAGTATGATCGGGCAGCCTGATGCCCTCCTCGGTCGAGGATTCTCTCCAGATCTTCCGATTGCTGCGCTGACATCCAGTCTCCGTGGGCCAACTCATCGCGATGTCTGCCCTGCGAACGGAGCAAAGTGTCCACTTTTCAATGGAGATGGTGCATTGGGATGCGTCCATGACATGATGGACGTCGATTGGATCTGTCGGGGGACACAAGTCCGACAAGGATCGTCTCTCGTCATCTTTTTCTTTTTCGCGCTCCTTACCCCAGATCGTTAGAGACATCACCACTAAGCCCTTAATCCCTGGTCTCCGAGTCCCAGGTGAACACGGTTGGATCTGAATCTAATGATCCTGGGGGCAGCTGCTAACAAGGCTAGCGATCGGCTTCGACACGTCGCTGTGATGACCCGAAGAATTTACTAGAAAACCCCGATGGAACCCCAGGAAGGTCGATGCCAAGAGGCTGTCGCTTCCCTTTGAACCCGTCAGAAAGGCAAAAAAGATAATCGGATTATCCCTCCCACTTGTCGCTGCCAACGACCCGTAAGGCTGGGTGGATAAGAATGAAGAACAGACCGGGGGGACACGAACGATAGACCTTGGCGTGTCTCCCTCGACAAATGGACCCTGCGTCATCTTTCTTTGTTTGAATGTTTCGCGAGTCAGCCAGCCAGAGAGCCTGAAACTTAGGTTCGCGATCCGAACTTTCGACTCTTATCTTTTATTTTTGAATATTAATTTTCCTTCCTCAGCTCACACTGACCTTCAGTCATACCAGACTGTTGATATTATTACCAACCCCCTATTCACCCCCTTTTCTTCTCTCTTCCTATCCTTTTTCTCTGCTACCATCAGCCGTTTCTTTAAACTTTGCCCGTCATTCCCTAGACTGGACGCGGTGATTGGTGGCAAACGAAACTCTCGCAGGCTGAATGTGACGCACCTCCGGCCTGGTCTGACCGTCGCTCAGTCAGAATAACGACGGAGAAGGAACTACTTATTACTCGCATGATCTCAGCATTGCCATTCCCCGTTTCCTCGGTGATCGTCAACGATTTTACTCGTCACAATTCATCAAATTAAGAGGCCACCCACGAGTCTTCGCTGACCGCCTATCGTCCTGGGGTCCGAGTTCCTCCAAGCTGCCTGTGTGCCCGACCACTTGCGATCGAACGCACTTATCTAGTTGGATCCCCGGAACTCCAACTGGGCCACATTGCTCGTCGCCTCCCTTTCTCCCTTTCGAGCTGCGTGCGACGGGCTTGCATGCGTTTTTCGTGCATCCGATGCGCGGCGTCGAGGCGATATCAGAATACTTGGAATCATTGTCGGTGAACGTGCGCTGATTGGCATGAAATCCGCCTAAGACTCCCAAGAGCCAAGCGCCACAGGTGCTGATACCACTAGAACCCCTGCACCGGCCTCAGTCACTGATCTAGAAATCCTTCCCGCTAAACGCTATCTGGCTTGGAGGATTTTCCTTCTTTAATATCTCTGGGGTTGCCATCCGCTGTTCCGAATTAGCCAACGGGGGGGTTTATTTTCGTCCCAAAAAGCCAAATTAAAAAAGGTCGAGCTTGGATAGATCGGTCATAAATTGCCTCGTGGATTGGCGTTTAATTCTTCCCATTACTCAATTGGCCAGTAGTGACGAAACGGAGACAAATCACTACTCTGCAAACACGAAGACCAGAAAGACCCCTCCTTTCAAAAAGGACGGTCTCTATGAGAATAAAATACCACGAAGGAGAAAAAAGAAAATAACTTGCCATCCCGAGATCTAACCTGGTTGTGCTGGAACGGTCCGCACAACTGGGGAGCCTCTCTACCGTCCCTTTTGGGTTCAGTGCATCTGCGCACTGAACAAGTTTTTTTCTTTGCTTTTTCAGCCCCCCTTGCTAATCTGCTGCCTTCTCCTCCAACTATTTATTCGGCACTTGGTAGCGTTGCCAGGGATCCCATACGGTTGCGGCCGTGCCTTCCTTTGTCTGAGACTGTCAACGCCATCTTAACTGGGGTTGTAGTTCCTCCAGAGCCAGGCCTTCTTTCCTCTCCCCCTACTGTCCATTGCGGCCATGGTTCTTCCACAGAAGAAAATCCCAACACCCTACTTGACCACATAACGAATGACAAAATCCAACCTGCTGGAGCTCCCATTGGGAGCTCAACTCGTTTATCTTGCAGAAGGTGGTGCCAATGTCATCTACAGAATCGTGTCCAACAAATCCTCCGCCCACCGGTCCAAGAAAGCCAGCTCCTATGGCAGGGAATCATTCAGCGTGCCTGCCGAATTCAAAGGAAAACTGCTTCGACTTCGCAAGGATACGTCGTCAGGAATCCCCTATCAGGAAATTGCGCGGAATTTCGACCGAACCATCCGTCCGTTGTTCAAGCCGGAGGAACTAGTAGACCAGGAACTGGTGTATCTCCCTCGAGGGCTTGTCCAACAATGCAACGAGCAGTTGCACGCCGCCGAGCTGAGCGGTCGACGTCCCAAACGGCGTCACGGTGCCTATCTATCCGTTACGGAGCCCTTCGGTCTCCTGATCACAGACATGACCGTCTTCGAGAACCCCGGGATGATCCTTGCGGAGCTGAAGCCGAAATGGCTTCTTCAATCGCCCTCGGCGCCGGCAGCTAGCCGCAGATGTCGCACATGTGCTCTGCGCGACATGAAGAACCACGAAGCCCGTCGGGCTGGCCGACCCGAAGATCGCTCATTCTGTCCTCTGGACCTTGTCTCGGAGCGGTTCGAAAATGTCCTCCGGGCCACCAAATACGTCAAAGGGTGCAAGGACCAGATGCGGCTGGCCACGGTACTTTATCGAAATCCTACCCTCC
The DNA here is from genome assembly GCF_023601865.1 of Aspergillus affinis. Lineage (NCBI taxonomy): Eukaryota > Fungi > Ascomycota > Eurotiomycetes > Eurotiales > Aspergillaceae > Aspergillus > Aspergillus affinis. The sequence goes on from NW_026515878.1 coordinate 76,049, forward strand.
AGCAGCTGTTAAGTCACCAGAAAGCGACTAGGGAAGTGGGACTCCATGGACCGCCGGCGCAGTCTCGAGGGAAGTCGTTAGCCATGACTTTGAGAGACTGCACGATGTTCATCAAGGTGAGTTGCCTTATCCTCTTCGTCTGGCAGCTTTCGAATCAAACAGAACTGACCATCTTAGATGCCCCTTGATGATGAAGGGGCCGTTGAGATCCGTCTCGGCGACCTAGACCTCAAGACCGGTGCTGGCGGTAAGGCGCAGTATTGGCATGACCTAGAGAAGCAGCTCATCGACCAAGACTGGTACATGGGCTGCAAGGGCTGTGGCTCTACAAGTGAATGTGCGCTGCACGCCCGGGGGTCTCAATCATCAATCTAATACTACCCTATCGGCCCCTATTTCTGTGTACCTCTCCCTCTCTATCTGTCTCTTCCCTCCTAATCTCCTAATTGCCCCTCATACACTCTTACACTCATCTCAATGAATCGGGGTACACAGCACCCATACTAGATCTGCCCTACACGCCAGGTCTATTCTCTTTCGCACATCACGACGAAATGATAGATGGGATTGTTCTATTCAAATTACTCTGTCTGGTCTCTTTACATTTTGATTAAGTTTCGCCCTTTCATTCCACGCCTCTTTCGTCTTTCCTTTTTATCTTCCGGTCTCGGTTTGGGTTTCGGTTTCGGCTGGGCGGTTCTGTGTCTATTCTTGCGCGCAATCTTTTTTTTCCCTAGTTATTGCATCTCGGTCATGGGTGGCTTTATTTATCTATTGTGTGTTTGCTTGTGTGTGTGGTGTGTTGTATAAGTACCCACCTATTTATCCACCTACCTTGCTATGCGGTTCCCATCGCAACTATTATTAGTACAGGATATAGGTTTAGTTATTGATAGTAATGTTAATGCGGAGATTCGTTTAATGATGTCATAATCTGACTCTGCGGAGGCCCGAGCACCGGGTGTTTAAATGTCACTTTGGATGACTACTTAGGTACATATGTACCCAACGAGCTACGCAGTAGTAGTACAATATTGTCTAAGTCCGTGAATTATTGCTTCCTTGAAGAATTAAGGCTTTTTGGAAGAGAGACCAATTAGCCTCGAGAACAAGGTCTTTGATATTAACTATACGATTTATGCCATAGCCAGAGAAAGATCAGATATTATATAAATGCCAAGAACACACCAACACCAACACCATACCTCGCTAACCGTCTATATGCAAGTAGATCTATACGCAGCAGAAAATATACGAATAGAACAGGGGAATAGAACACCACCCGGATGCAAATGATTAGAGAGCCAGTTAAAAGAAATCTTGCCCATCCAGCCATTGAGAGTCAATGGCGTATGCAACTAGGTCGGCCGCACAGCACATATCCTCGTGTCCGTGGTCGAGATCCAAAAGCCCCAAGACACTGGTCAGTCGATCCTGGAGAGTCTTCTGCCATTGAGAGGCGTTGGACTGCACTTGTGTGATAGCCTTGTTAGAATGAAGACTATCTTTCTTTTGGGACCTGGATTTGGGTTGGACTTCCTTATTAGGAGAGCGTGGGGCAAGAGGTTGTCTTTGGGGAGGGATCTCGGTTTTGTGATTCTTCAGCAGGGACTTGAGGAGGAAGAGCAACCAGATGAGATTGGTCCGTGGAGCGTATTCGACCCATATGCCCGGGATATCAGCAGGCTTGGTGGCGTCCAAGGGCTGTCCTGTGTATAGTTGGGCGCGCATGCTAGTGGTTGTCAGTCAAAATTTCCCCGGGACGAAAGAGGAACTTACTATCTATAGGTATTTCTCAGTAGGATCTCGTCCTCATCCCGACCAACGGCATGAAAGATTTGCTTCTTGTCAAGGTCAGACGATGCAATGTCAACAACTTCGCCTGCTTCCTCGGCAGATCTCAGTTCGGCTCGGGAGAGCGAATAATCGATGATAGTGGTCTCCAGCGTGCTTATACCAAACCCGCTGGCAGATGACAGGCGCATTATCTCAAGCTCTGTCGGCGGGTCCATGCGGCCGTCCGGTCGGATACTTCTGATACAAACATTGCCAAGATGAAGATCGCGATGCTGTCCTTCTGTTAGTAGCCTGTCATTGTTAAGGTCGGAGTAGTCATACCTCAAACTGCGCATATTCCTCGGCCCGCGCAAGAGCCATCGCCACTCCCCAGAAGATATCATAGATCTGGAAGATGGATGTCCAAGAGAACTTTTCCAGCTCACACCCGGCATCGTCCATCTCTATAATGGCCCAGAGTTGCGAGTCGGGATACGATCTTTTGCTTGATGGGTTGGGATTCAGGCAGTCATCCATGGTCTTTTTATAGTGATCCCATGCTTTCTGGAACGACTCCGGGAAGCGGCCCTGAACGACGTGGATTTCTCTGAATCGCGCGAACCCTGGGATGGGATCCAGGTATTTCAACATTTTGACCTCGGACACGATTTCGTCGATACTGGTGAATTTTTTCGAACCAGGACCGCTCTGCGCCCGCAGAGGAACAACCTTGAAAACACCATCCCCGTAGGCCTTTAGACGAGCCAGCTTCGACTTCGACATTTCCTTCTTGCACACCTCCTCTCGCAGTCGTAGCTTATAGACCTCTCCGTAGGAACCTTCGGCGATCTTCACAACCTCCAGCATATTCCCCGCGCGAGCGGCCCAGGAACCGAATTTCTGAACACTCTGCGCAGCTACCGGCGATAAGGCCTCGTCGAGGATGGTGCGAACATAGACATTGGCTTTTTGGTCCGATACGAACCCAGCCGATTGTCGTTGGACGGGCTTTTTCTCTGCGGGTTTGGTCCTTCTTGTTGCCCGCCTCCCGGTCTCGCTAGTATCATGGTTCTCCTTTGGCTCTTGCTTTGATCTCCGTGCGGTAGGTTTCGGACTGACCCTCACTTCCACCATCGTCTCTAATTGTTTCTTCGGTGCTGCCTGAGGCTTCGAAGAGGTGGACTCTGCCGTCTCGTTTTCCGGTTCCACATTCGGCGTCTCAATTTCTGGCGTATCGGTGAGCTCCATAGTGTTGGGTATCTCGTCAACATTTTCCGTTGTTTCTGGTATCTCTTTGACATGCTCCTCTACCTGCTCGGTAGTCTTCTCACTGGTCTTCACCGGCTCAACCGGTTCCTCCTGCAGCGCATCTTGCTTATTCCCAATCCGGACCTCAGCCAGCTTCACACGGAGCGAATCCACACCATCCTGAACCGTCGTTGACGATTTCTTCATCTCCGTCTTCGCCGGACTCCGCTGATCTAACACCGCCCGCGGCGCATCGACCTTGCGCTTTCCATAGACCCGTCGTGATTTCGCAGGTTTCGTTTTCGCTTTCGACGGGGCTTGTTTGGGCGTGACGTCGCCTGCGACGGGGGAGAGGGGCGAGACCATTGCTGCTGGCGGGTTGTGCGTTCACAGAACCAGCAGCCTGTGTTGGTGGGTTTTTGATGGGATATGAGTAGTGGGTTTGCGATCGGGAGGGAGGCGTGAGTTTGTCGGTGCTGTCTGTTAGTTCGCTGTCTTGGAAGGTGGCATTTGGGAAGGAAGGCCCGTTTGGAGAGTTATTGACTCCTTGCCCATAGTAGACTAGCGCGGTGGTTGCTGCGGTGAAAAGGATTATGTAAGTGGGTGGGCTGTGGCCAATCAGATGGGCGGGGTTTAGTTCTACGGATGGGACAGAGATATGGAATTCTCTTTGCGCTGTACTCTGATGGCTAAATATCTTCGATGAGTGAAAATAAACATCTAATCTTACAGGGCTTAAAGCTTACCTTGTGATCTTCTACGCCGGAGGACCGGATTGTGAGATGGCCCTAATGAAGGACTCATTTTGTCCGAACTAATACAATGCAGGCATGCAAGTACACAGGACTTGGTCCAAAAGGCCTGATTCACCAAGCCAGGCCTGGACCACATGAGTCTCTTAGCAGCCCTCATCGCTAACGGTCTCGAAAAGGCAGCTCAAGCCCTAGCTCATCCTCCATGGGTCATTCAGATCATGATAGCCGTGTTTTTATTCTCGGAACTCCTGCGTAACTCTAGTAGTAACGGTAGCACGAGTGTTGGGCGATGAAACCCGAAAGGTCACATCATCTCCTAGCGTTGAAGATGGCAGATGAAAGCAGGACAGTCGGTGCAGAATGCCGATGATATTTACCCCTGGGGCTGACCCTAGCGTCGAACATTTGTCGGATCACGGAGCGAAGAATGAAATCGATGTCCATGATTGGACATGTGTTATGGAAGGTGTGTTAACCACTCTTCAACACGGCTTGGGATCGGCGAGACAGGTCGCAGCATGCGACTGGGTCTGAAGTGTCCTGAAAATACTCCGTACTTTTCCTGTGGTTGATGGACTCGCTCAGATGGGTTGTCGCAGTTCTATATTTCCATGCCGTTTGAACAATTCAAGCCGTGTTCTTGATAGTGGAAATCATCATAGAAATGTTGATATGCGGTATTCCAATGTTCTCGGACCTTCTTCGCCTAAAGTAAACAACATGAGTACCTAACTAGATAATAGTAGATACCCTTGTCACAGACTCCTATACACCGGAGTAGTTAAGGGGCGGCAGTTGTGCAGTGATCAACATGATCCATACTATTTTTGGCCCGTTAGCAGCAGGACGGTAAACAACAACAGCAAGAAAGTTAAACATCAAGTGGAAGAGCACAGAAAGGCTCCAGTTGGACCGACAGAGGGTATGGTATTGGCGGAAGTCGAATCCGGCTACCTCATCGCGAAGATCCATGCGCTGCAAGTTTTCTCCGGAGTTTAACCCATTCAAATGATGGAAAAGCAAGTCGGAGGGGATCGGAGGTGGAGGAGCGAGCTTCGGGGGAGTGACGCAAGACTTAACCTGCTTGGGCCTTGACTAGTGCTGCCTCTAGTCCTGCCTGGTACCCGCCTCTTTTTTTTTTCTTCCTTTCGCCTCTTCCCCGGTCGGGCCCTTTCAACCTCGAGAGATCACGGGGAAGGAAAAATGCCAGAACAGAGCCAGAATAATTTGATAGAAATTAGAATGATAAGAAGAATACTGAATTCCACTAGTCTGTAGACACTAGATAGTCCGGCGCACAATTCCTGCACTGCTGGAGAGTTTCCAGCGCATCTCGTGGTGTCGCGTAGATCACGCGAGTCCCGACCGGGCCTGTGACGGACCCTCGGGAAGACATTTCTTTCTTTCCTTCCATCCATTCCTTTTCTTTCTCTTCCCAGCTCTTCCGGCTTATCGTCGCTTCATCCCCCTCTTTCGACTCCCCCACTGGGTGCTGCGATCCCCATATTACTTTATCCCTTCTCCCTTTCGTCCTCGCTCCTCATCTGATGATTTTCGCGCCCGTCGACCTCGCCCCCGTCCTGCCTTAACGCCCTGCGGGTTTCGCCCCAGATTTTTACCCCCGTCAATTCTCGATGACTGGTAATGGCGTTCAACTTCAACTGGTCGCCGCTCATGGCGGACGCGAGTTTCTACACTCGCGCCCAGGAACTGTTAACCGCGGCCCTGAATAAATCCCCCAAACCCCCGATCATCGTCGACGACATCATCGTCTCCGAACTCAATCTCGGCTCTATGCCGCCCGATCTGGAAATCCTCGAAATCGGCGACTTGGCCGAGGATCGCTTTCGAGGCATCTTCAAGATGTCCTACACGGGCGACGCCTTCCTGACCCTGAAAACCCGGGTACAGGCGAATCCGCTCAATACCTATCTCTTCACAAGACCCTCCTTCGCCTCGCCGTTGCCGTTAGCTGCAGCGTAAGTAGTGCCCTGTCTGTTTTAACATATACTGTGCGCTCCGTTGTTAACGGGGTCCTTTTGGTGCGACAGAACTCCTCTCACAATCCCCCTTCAAATCACTCTATCCGACTTCAAACTCTCCGGCTTCGTTATCCTAGTCTTCTCCAAGCAAAAAGGAATCACCGTCGTCTTCCGGAATGACCCACTGGAATCGCTTAAGGTTTCTTCGACATTCGATTCGATCCCCTTTGTTCGTGACTTCCTACAAAAAGAAATCGAGGGTCAGCTTCGCATCCTGTTCATGGACGAGCTACCCGCCATCATACATCGACTATCCCTTCAGTTATGGGTCCCCGAATACCGCATCGGGGAGGAAGCGCAAAACCGCGCCGACAACAACGCGGCAGCCGAGGGCCCGGGTCAAGATCCGTTGGCCAGTCCTCCTCAGGATCCAGTCGATGCTCAGGGAAATGCCCTGAATGACTCGGATATCGCCTCGCTTTCCCTCGACTCCTCGGTTGAAACCCATTCGCTATTTTCGCAGAAGAATCTTCTGCGACTGGCAACTCTCACGGATTCGCAACGCACATTGTCGCTCTTCACCCCCTCGATTCGAGAAGTGGTTTACCGTGCATGGACTTCGCCTTCCGACCAGGGTGACGGAAATGGAAGCGTCATGTCTCCATTAAGCCCGGTACTATCGCGCACTCAATCTCACGCCGGCAGCATGTCTTCCTTCCAGGACAATGCTAGCATGGTGTCGACACACAGTCGATCGTCTGCCTCGACCCACGCCTTTAGCAGTTATGGTCTGAGTCTTGGGGCCGGTCGTCATTCGAAGGCCCATTCTAGAAAGCGCAAGAAGCGTGTCGTGGATTTGCGCCGACCCAAGGCTCCGGAGGACTCGGCAAGTGTCAGCGATGAAAGCGCCTTCACCGAAACGACCAGTGCACCATCGGTGTGCTCCGCCCCGCTCCCGGTTGTCAATGAACAACCCGACGATCCGGTGACGCCTCCCTTGTCCCCGGATAGCGATCTTCAACTTCCGACAATCCCCGAACGGCATCGCACAAGTCTTTCTCGCCCTACCCCTCGTCGCAACATTGCAGCAGAGATTCTGCGTGAGCCGGGAGAGTCTTCTTTGGCACCCACGAAACATGGAGATGTCGATGTGACTCCTCGAGCTACCGTGCGCCCTCACGGCGCCTCTCAACGCAACAGCCAAAAGCAAGAGGCTGAACCGTCTCGGCAGTTGCCGTCTACGATACTTCCATTGGTCGAAGAAAAGCCTAGTTCCGGTCCGGTCGACCAGGCCTTAGTCGAAAGGCTAGCGGGAGAAATCGCCCGTCGAATGCGAGACGAAAAATTGATGCCCAGCACCTCCTGCAGCCCTTTCTGGGGCCGTGCCAACCACGAGGACTCTCCTCCGCCGGCCTACGGCCAGTGAGCCTATAAACACGAAGAACCCGATGGTTCTCTGCCACTCATTAATTCTTTTTTACTACGTTCTTTGCACCAGCGAGTCTGGTATATTTCTTACTAATGACCGATACGACCTTGGTTTTAATTATATGCTTGTTTTCGACCTTTTGACCTCGACTTTCGACCTTATGGCTTTCGACCCAATTGTGACTTTCAGCGAGACTATATACTGTACATTGTTTGTTTCCTCTGGTGTATCCTAAAAGAATCTGGGCGTTTCTGTTTTTCTGTTTTTGTGCGGATACCACTTCACTCGTTTTCTTTTTTTCTGTGAGATATATTTGGGACTTCTGGTGGTATCCGGGGATCGGTGGTCGGTGTTATACAATAACTAATTGGTTATCAATGCTTATCATCATTATACTCATACTTATACTGAATTGTATTCCCTCCGACTGTCCACGGAAACGCAGAGAAGTCTTGGCGTGGAGGTACCCAAAGCGGCGGCTCCACCACTAGCTCAAGTCAAGCGATCGCTTTGCGACGAACGTCAACTCGCTCCCGTTCTTTTCCCTCTCCTCCTTCCGCCACGTTGTCAATCCCCGGACGGTTTAGGAGCCTGCTGCCTTTACTTTCCGCCCTTTCCCTTTCGCCATGGAGGGTTTGCTTAAGAATGTGTTCGGTGGCTCTCAGCCATCGGATGCTGCCAAGGTTGAGGATGGTGAGTGCCGCAATCCATTGGAATGACACCCGGGCCAGGGCCCATCAGCATCGTCCTACCCCGGCGTGAAAGGATCCCATCAATTGACTGTTGTTCCTCATTAGACTTCGCCGACTTTGTGAACGCACCGGACCCATCTCCCACCTCTATCGTGGCCTCTTCGGCCTCCTCGGTGCCTGCATTCAACACCGAGGGCGTCGGGGCCGGCGTCCCGTATACGAAATGGTACCGGGTGTGGGAACGAACGTCGCCCAAGGACTTCATCCAGGAGGCTATGGTGGCGCCCATCATCCTGTTGATCGTCGTCTTCCATCTCTGGGGCACCCGTAAGAACCGACGCAAGGCCCGGGACTGGGCCCAGGCCCACGCATCCGCCCTCCACAGCGAGTTCGCGGTCGTCGGCTTCAACGGCGTCCGGAAGTCGGAGGTCACCTCGGAGCTGACTTCGCCGGAAGATTTGTTGAAAGAGAAGACGGCCCAGGAGTTCACCTCGTACGCCACTGGCCGCCAGAACGTGGCTTTCGTGGACATCGCGATCAAGCTGCCCAAGCGCTACAACCCCGTGACTTACTGGATGGATGTGGTCTTTGGTTTCCTGTTCGACAGCTGGCAGGCGCCGACCGAGACCTACGAGGCCGTTGCGTATACTTTTGATGGCAAGGAGAAGGACGTGGTTCCCGTTCCTGCTCAGGATACTTCCTCGTTGAAGGTCAACAACTCGGCCTACGATGGCTTCATCTGGGCCGTTGTGCACAAGAACCATATGCGCCAGTTCCGTCAGGATCGCTACGATGCTTCGATGACTTTCACCAAGGACAACGCCAAGCTTCCCCAATGGGCCACCGTGATGACTGAAAATGCCGAGATCACCGACGCACTTCTCACCCCGGAGTTGATCCAGGCTGTTGAGAAGGCCGGCGATGACTTCAAGTATCTTATTGTTACCGACCAGCCTACTGACCGGCCTTTGAAGTGAGTAATCTGCCTTTTTGCCTATGATGTTAGTCTAACCCTTCCCAGGATCGAGGAGACCACCCCTAGAAAGCGCATTCAAATTTGCGTGAGCCTTCCCTCCTCCGCTTCCGGGTATGCGTCAACGCTGCCCTTGTTCACCCAGTTCCTCCGCTTTGCCGATAAGCTTGTGGCGTCGGCTCACTTCCGCGCCGAGGTGATGCGTAAGGTCCGCAACGCCCGCGAGGAGGAAATCAAGAAGTTCCGTCGCATGGATGAAGAGGAGAAGGCCGAGGAGCGCAAGCTGGCTGCCGAGAAGATCAAGAAGGATGAGCGAGAGCGTATTTTGCGCGGCATGAGCGCCGACGAGCAGCGCAAGTTCCTTGACCGTGAGCGTGAGAAGGGACAGCGTCGGTCCATGAAGCGCTACACCAAGAAGGGTTAAACACGGTGTTCAAACCCAAAGTGAGAGAAAGAAGGATAAAGGAGCGGTGGTTTGAAAAGCGATTTGGCTTGTAATGCTGCGTCTGCATACCTTCATGTATCATGTATTCCTAATCTATTTGGTGAGTGTTAGGGGAGGTCAGGATGTTAATATTGCTTCTGTATTCTGCTCGAGAAAAGCAGAAAAACCGAATTGATGTCGTTGATCATTGTTATGGTTATGACCGTTCTAATGCGAGCATTGTATGAGGTGGTAGCAGAACTTTCCCTCAGAGGGACTCGGTTTCTCTCTTCCATCCCTCCTTCCTTCCTCACCGAATTGACTCCCACCTTGAACTTCATCTTTTCGAAATTGAACTGATTCCCAATCATTATGCTTTTATCAATGCACTCATTCTATTTAAGTCCCATTCGTACCCATCGCCATGGCGTCCACTCTTTTTTATCCCCTGTCTATCCTTACCCTGTTCACTCTCTTGACGTCTATTCTCGCCTCCCCAATGATGATCATGACCGTGCATCCTCCCAGGCACGCAACATCCAACGTCTCATTCGAGTCTGACATCCCAATATACGCAAAAGTATCCGCCACGGATATCCCCTTCCCTAGAATTCCCACCTACCAAAACAATAACTCGTCTACGCGCCCCAAGACTCCCCATCTACCAGGTCACACCCGGTATCGGAACGACACCACGACAGAAACAGTCCCAGTGGGCACGATGATCACGGACTGCGCTGTCCCCGGCACTATAGCTCTTACCTACGACGACGGGCCTTCTCACTACACGCCGAAGCTGCTAGACGTTCTTCTGGAATACGACGTCCGCGCTACGTTCTTTGTAAATGGCTATCATCTTCAACATGAAGAATACACGGAATACTTGAAGCGGGCTAGTGAGGAGGGTCATCAGATTGCATCTCATACGTATATCCCCTCCTCTCTATGTATAACTACGCTATCCACCTCCTTAGATCAACTTCACAACCATGAATTACATAACTAACATGACACTTCCACCCCCAGGTACGACCACCCTCAACTCCCCTCCCTCGACTACGATGGCATCTACGAGCAAATGACCCGCCTCAGCGCCAAAATCCGTGACATTACCGGCCGAGCGCCGACCTACATGCGGCCGCCTTATCTAGAAGTCAACGACCTGGTTCTCAGCGTCCTCGGCGACCTCGGATACCGGGTGATCTCAGCTAGCATTGACACGAAGGACTACAAGCATGACACGCCGTGGTTGATTGATCACAGTTACGAGCGGTTCGTCGAGGAATTGGAAGCCGGCGGGACGATCGTGCTGGCGCATGACACGCATCGACAGACGGTGGAGACGCTAACGAGGGAAATGCTGGAGGGGACGAAGTTGAGGGGGTTAAAGGGTATGTGTACTTTGCTCTTTCTTTTAACAATATTCATGGTCTGTAAATGAATGGAAAGAATTACTGACTGGTTCCTTGATAAGCCGTGACTGTGGGAGAATGCTTGGGGGAGTCAGAGCGTCTTTGGTATCGTTGATGGGCCCGATAGGGAGGTTTGGGTGTCAATTGAACATATATATCCTGATCGATATGCGGTGGGGGTCGGTTCTTTGTTATTATTGTTAGAGGGGCTTGGTTCGAGGTTTATTGTTACCCTGTCCGCTGGCTGACTCTGTATATGAATACGGTAGAGACACTTGGTTACCGAATAGTGGATCCTGAAATGGTGTTTGATTCACTCAGTAGAAAATCTGACATTAATCGTCCGGTCTTAACTTGACTTATTTGCCTGCTTGATACTGTGGGTTGGTATGCGAGTGATTTGGTTCTAGATTCCGGGGAGTCACTCATGGGTCTTGGTTTTGTAGTTCTGGTTTTGATATCTCAAAGTCAATCTAAACTGTTCGCCTCTTTTATTGGCTCAAGATACCAAGTATATAGGATAAGGTATTGCTCCTCTTTGATCCTGCTTGTCTAATCTAGACAGAATGATCACGTTATCTTTATTTCAGGATCTCCGTCAACATATGTAGTTATCGATTTATATATTGATATACGGGTTGTTCAAGGCCGTGTCCTCTAGCTTGTGAATATGCACAAGTATACAGTACTTCATGGCTCTCTGCTTATTTATGGATAATGGCAATTTAATGCGATTAAAAATATAGTTAACTAGGTGAGGATGATGGATTTTAGAACTCTAAACTAAGATGTTGAATTTTGAGCCGAACGTCTCTAGCTGGCATGGTATTTATGTATACTCGGCGAGAGATATTGAACCCATATTCTAGATAAACTGTCCTGTCTAATTAATTAATGCTGTATATATATCGAAATGAGGTTAATCTATTCCAAGACCTGGCTATATGCGATTTATTCAATCTATCAGTCTCATTTCTTTCCTTCCCTCCCCTTCCCCCTCAAATCACATTCCTAACGCCGATGTACAGTATATATAAAACCGAAAAAGCAAAGGCGAAAAAAAAGAGGCCGAGAGGAAAAACAAAAGCCTAAGCACTCGAAACCCCAAAACTCAACAAACTCCCCACCGTCAACCCGCCCACGAGCATCAACCCCATAAACCCACCCGTCGGCTCCCTCTCGTCCTCCTCGACCCAGTGACCTGCGCCCATCATACAGCAACTCCCTAGGTACCCGTTCGAGACACCGAATAGGAGCTGCACGACACCTAGATAGAAGAAATCGCTGGGGACCGCGGCGCCGCGGCCCCGGATGTTGCAGAGGAGGTAGAGCGGGATGAAGATTATGCGGGACAGGGAGAGGAGGAAGAGGGACCAGGGGCGGTGGGCGAGGGAGAGGGAGGGAATGAGCACGGCCATGCGGCCGGCGAGGTCGCCGATATTCCAGAAGAGGAAGGCGAGGGGGATGAAGACCGGGGGGTCGAAGATGCGGGAGCGAGTGGCTGGGTCGGAATGTACGGATTCGATCTCTGAGGTGAAGACGGGGAAGGTCATTGTTATGGCGTAGCAGAGGAAGATGGAGAGGGCCATGAGGCGGAGCTTTTTGAAGAGGGTGAGGAGGCTGATTGTTTTGGTGGGGTGGTCATTGTCACTGTGGTTGTCGTTGTCGTTGATGTCTGGGGAAGCTGTATGGGTTTGGTAGTCGGTTTGGAAGATGTCGGGGGTCAATGGGGAGGTGGAGGAGCGGCGTTTGACTAGAGAGAGGAAGGCGAGGAGAGCTGAGAAGGAGACCAGGGTGGCGGTGATGAAGTAGGCGAAGGCGGATATGGACGATTCCTGCGGTACCTCTTCCGGCTGGTCGGCCTTTCTCTGCGGCATCACGATGACGGAGAGGATCTGAACAATACACGGGAGAACGCCCGCAACGCCCTGTCCGGCCATGATAGCCTGGGTATACTCCTCCCTGCCGAATCCGGAGACATAGGCGAACACGCCGTTCTGGTTGATTCCCGTAGCCAGACTCGCCCCGAAGACCATGACCATGAGGAAGCCGAAGTAGGTGCTCACGGAGACATGTTTCGCGATGATGGTGGAGAACGCCAGCAAGGTGAACACGGCGATATTGATGAGCAGCGAGATGCTGATTCGTCTCGGGTAGGAGGCATCCTTCTGAAGCTTTGCGAGGATAAACACCGAGCCCAGGTTCGTGATAGTGGACACGGTCAGGATGGAGGATTGGTAGTGGGTAGCAGCCCAGTCGTCCGATTGGAATCGATGATAGAAGTATGGGGCAGCGGCAAGGAACATGTTCCTGATAAAGAAGGAGACGTTAGGAAGTGATACAAGGATGAAGCATGGTTGAAGCTCCGGACTTACCACGCCCACAGCATCGAGACCCCCAATAGGAAGAATACAGCATATTCAAACCGGGAGAAGCGAGGGCCTAGCTGACGCTCTGAGGAGATAGACTGGTGATCCTCGTCATCGGGGTTGAGCGGTTGCTGGATAGGCTCATACTCCGGGGGAGGAGAAGCTGCCCATTTCCGGATGCGATCCATAATTGAGGATGTAAAGTTAATATAGAGTTCAAGTCCCCTTTGGGTAGAAGACAAGGGACCTTGGAGTTGAGGAAATCAGGCCATCATTGAAAATCGATGGAGGGCAAGTGACGTTGTCGCGAGGAGGTCAAGTCATCTGAGGCCGATAAGACAAGACGAGCAGGGATCGCCAAGCCGCGGGTGGGTCACATGAATCATCGTTATCGGGACTATATCTTCACATTCCTAAGGGGAACGGAGTACGAGGACACATTCCGGTCTGGCTTGAAACTGCGTATAGTCAAGTGGAGATTAATTTATTATTTCTCTATACCACTCCTCATCCTGATCATCAAATCCCATCAGAGAGGCGATGGTCCGGTGATTGCTAGATACATCAAACATAAAGTGTATAAGGCACAGAATGGAAGATCGGTATACTCTACAGTGCCAGCGTCCTCCAAAAGATAAAAAAAAGAGCTAAGAAAAATATCAAGGTCAACAAAAAGCAATCGACCATAGAATCCCAATCAGATGGGTATGTGCATGGAGTCGGACTCGAAAGAAAGCCAGTCTCTAACAAGCCTATTACTCGTTCTTCGATTGCTTGGTAACCGCTTCATCTGCATCCTCGTCCTCTTCCTTCTCCAGATTCCACAGTTTCTCCTCGGTTTCCGGACTGACGGGAGCATTCTGGGGCGGATGTGTCGCATCCCCGCCGCTCATTTGCCATTCCATTAATTTGGTGAAGGCACCGTCGGGGCGGGAGCTCAATTCTTCATACGTGCCATGCTCCGCCACACGTCCGTCCGGACTGAGGACGATGATGGTGTCGGATCGTTTGATCGTAGAAAGTCGGTGAGCAATGCTGATTGTGGTGTTGTTGCCGCGCAGGAGAGCAGCAAGGGCGCTGTTGACGAGAGTCTCGGACTCGGCGTCAAGCGCGGACGTGGCTTCGTCGAGAATCAAGATATCCGGATCCTTAATCAGGGCACGGGCAATCGCAATTCGTTGCTTCTGGCCGCCAGAAAGTTGGGCTCCTCGAGCACCCACTTGAGTGTCAAGTCCATCCGGCTACATCGCTTGTTAGCTTGGAATATGAGAACAGGGATACGGACACACTTACGAAATCACTGATGAACTGACAGTTGGCCTTCCGGGCAGCTGCAATGATCTCCGACTTGGTTGCTCTGGGGCTGCCGTAGGAAATATTGTCGGCAATCGACCCGGAGAAAAGAACAGGCTCTTGTGAGACGACACCAATCTTTCGTCTAAGAGACTTGGCGTTCATCTGACCGATGTCCTTTCCATCGATGAAAACCTTACCCTCGGTAGGGTTGTAGAACCGGAGTAGAATGGAAGCGATGGTCGATTTGCCACCTCCCGAAGGACCAACAATGGCAACGTTGGTGCCCTGAGGGATCACGAAATCCAGGTCCCTGAAGATAGGCACGGCCGGTCGGGTCGGGTAGCTGAAGGAAACATTCTCGAAGCGAATAGGGCCACGGGCCGACTCGACCTTGATGCCCTTGGTGGGGGAAATAGTAGGTTCACGGTCCTGCAGCTCGAACAGTCGACTGGCGGCACCGACTCCTTTCATTAATTCGGAGTAGAAGCTGGACAGGCCAAACATGCTTGAGCCGGCGTAGGCAGTGTACATCAAGAATGATGTCAACTCTCCAATGCTGATAGCGCCGCTTCCAACCATTCCGCCTCCGACGTAGAGAAGCGCGAGTATTGTCATGTTGCCCATGAATCCGGTCTATGTATGTCAGTACGTTCATTCACCAGTTCCAAGAGTCAGGAAACATACAGAACTGAAGAAAGTAGCGCTGATCACTGATTCCTTCTTACCGAGGTCGAAGATCTTGCGCACTTGAGTGTTGTAACGATTAACCTCAAGAACTTCTCCGGCGAAAGACTGACTCGTCTTCACATTGCCCAAGCGTTCCTCGGCGATCTTGGTCAGATTTCCCAGGTTTCTCTGAATCTGGCGACTCAGGTTCCGGATCGCTCTTCCGTAAAAGAAAGCACCAAGACCAATCGGAGGGAGCAGTATAGCTAAGATGCTGGACAGTTTGAGACTGACATATGCCATCAAGCCAAATCCTGCCGCACCACTGACACCTGCCCGCAGACCGTCCGACAGGTTTTGCGTGATACTCTTACCCACGATGATGGTATCGGAGCTCAGGCGAGAGATCAGGTCACCGACTCGGTTGGCGTCAAAGAACTCGGCGTCCTGGATGAACGTCTGCCGGAAGAGTTTCGAGCGAAGTCTGGCAACGATGCGTTCACCAACAATGCGCAGAATGATAATTCGTCCATAGTTCGCGGCAGCGCCCAGTGTAAGAATACCGGCCAGAGCGCCGTAAAACATCGGAACGCTCAGTCCAAAAAGCTCGGTAGCGCCGCCTTCGGAGGACTTCGTTGCCGCATCCATGATCTTTCCGATGGAAAACGGGATCGACATCGTGATGGACGAAGACACCAGCAGGAATAGAAACGCCAATCCTAGCTTCCTAGCCTCGGGTCGCGCAATAGACAGCAGTCTCCAGATCTCGGAGAAACCAGACTTCTTTCCAGAAGCTCCATCTTTGGCGAGTTTTGCCCGAAGGTTGACCTGAGCCGCTTGCGCTGCCCTTTCCGATAGTTCAAACCCTTGCTCGGCTTCCTCGTCTTCTTTGTCTTTGTTGGTTTTCTGGTTTGCTTGCGGGGTGTCCGTCGTTTGCGCGGTCGTCTTGTTTTCTAGGGAGCGTGAGGTGGAGGAAAGGAATCGTGAATTCTGCAGGAACCGCGACTGAAGCCTGAAATTGGCGTAGAGGAAGTTCGAAAGACCAGCAGGCTGACGGATGCCGTTGGTATTACCCTTGCGAAACGGGGTGGAGAAGCTGGAGAACGAGCGATTGAGACCACGAGCACCAAACGCAGGCGCCGAGGCGTTGGCTCCAGGGTAGAGATCGTTCAAGACACAGGTCCTCGGTTGGACGAATGGCCTTGAAGCTACCCCTGGAGCCCAAGAAGTAAGCACCCTGACTCCGCGCATTGCGGAATTAAAGATGCGGAATCGGCCGGCTGTTCAGAAGGAGGTCACGGGGTATAACGCATTGCCATATCTCACTGAACGAGCTAAGAGATGAGAGTATTCATGTCCGTAGACACCGGAAGGTATTCGGGGGAAGAGAAGAGTAGCGCGGCAGGGGAAGGAGAAATGACCGGAGCGAGAAGCGAGTGACGCTTGGGAAGACTTGGGAAGCATTAGCCAAATCCGATAATCGCCGCGTCCGACGGGCTTCGGGAAAGGTTCTGCCTAGGGTCACCGCCTGCCCGGGTGCTCCGCTGGCATCCAAGGCGATCCATAGCTTTCGATGTGTTGCTGCAGTGAAGAACATAGTGCTGGGACTAGCTCGTTTCTTTGATTTGGTGGTGACATTTATCTCGAGCGGTTCACTTCACATACCTGTTTCTCCCTCTGTGAATATACCTACCCCTCCATCCACCAACTCAAGGATCTGATCCTTTATTGTTTAGAACCCCACTTCTACTGCCCCTCTTATAAGCAACAGCCTTTTCTGTGCCCCAAGATGGTGCTCGATTACAGCAAATGGGACGCTTTGGAGCTGTCCGATGACTCCGACATCGAAGTCCACCCTAATGTCGACAAGCGCTCGTTCATTCAGGCCAAGCAGAACCAGATCCACCAGCAGCGGGTGCATCGCCGTTATGAAATCGAGACCCTGAAATACGAACGGATCATCAACGATGGACTCCTTTCGCGCATCAATAAACTCCTCGCGATCCTGCGGGAGAACCAAGGCTCAAATACCCCCGAGGAATTCGTGTTCCAAGTCCTCATGGAGAGCGCATCAAACCCCGCCGAGGATTCGCCCCCCGAGGCACCGGAAGGTGTCCACACGCAGGTCAAGGAGCAGCCGAAATACTCTCAGATGATGAGCTCCCTGGTAGACCAAGTCAAGCAGGAGATCGGCGATGTCAGCACGGAGGAAAAGACCAAGGCGTACATCAAAGGGGTGCAGGGACACAAGGACAAGGTGCAAGGACTGCAGAAGGAACTTTTGGAAAAGCTCGCTCAGCTCGAGAAGGAGGAGAGCAGCAAAATCACGAGTGACCAGCTGCACACTGGATTCGACACATCTCATATCGCCAAGGTCGAGGCCGACAAGGCCAAAGCGGGTCAGTCAGAATCCGTTGAGCTTCTGAATCCGGCAGCAGGAAGCCAAGCCTCATCGCAGAAGCCTGGCGCCGATGACGACGAGGAAGAGGATCCAGAGAACATGAAGGCTAGCGATCTCGCCAAGCGGTTCGCGAAGATCAGCCGTAGCGACTACCGCGCCTTGCAGCAATTCATCGGCGAAAACCCACAAATTGTCGCAGAGAAAGAAACCGACGGTCTCTTGGTTGAGGCTTTCAATAGTCAAATGGCCGGAAAAGATGACCATGCTCGTCAGTGCGTTCACCAAGGACTGCTGCTCCAATACTGCCGCTCTCTGGGCCGCGACGGAATCTCCCTGTTCTTTAAGCGGTATGCACCCATCACCACCCCTTCTCACTAGAACGGAGACTAACATGAGCTTTTTGTAGTATCACTACTAAGGATCACCAAGCGTCAACACTCTTCCAGAAAGACGTCACTGAAACCTACCAAAGAATCAAGACCCGCGCCGCAGAGCTCGCGAAGGATAGCTCCGCCTCTAACGACCCTGCCGGCGTGGAACAAATCCAGCTTCATGCTGTGGATCCTAACACGAAGATTACAATTAACATCCCTGCTGCTGACAGCACGGAGCAAATCGAGATCGAGGCCCGCAAGGTGTTTGACTCCTTCTCCGAAGATCTACAGAAGGCCCTGGCCTCGGAGTCTCTGGATGAGGTCAACAAGGTGCTCGGAAAGATGAGCGTGCCGGACGCCGAAGATCTTATCGAGAAGCTCGGAGACAGCGGCATGCTTAGTCTGGAGGAAGGAATCGTCGATGCGACCACGGAAGAGGGCAAAAAGAAGCTAGAGGAACTCGAGGCTGAGGGCAGAAGGGAAAAGAAAGAAGAGATAGGCGAGCCCGGAGGTGATGTTGCCGAGCTGGACTAAATCTGCGGATTGCTGTATAGTTCTGCCGGCTTGGTTTCAAGGACACAATAACCCGACAACCGTTTATCGAATTACCCCAAAATTGTCGTATTTAGGGGATTCTATATTTTGTACAATCCTCGCGTTCATGAACAAGCGTCATGTTCTATAATTCCGAATTTGCGTATACAGACCGATCTGCAAGTTCTACTTAACTATATTGACAAGATGACTGATGATCAAAACAACCTGTATGCGTTATTTACCTACATAGATTAAGAAAGAAAGCGTTTAAGATAAGAAGACAAGGGTGGCAGAATAATAAGCTAAAACAGAAAGAAAGGGTGTAAGAAAATCATGCGCAACAAAATACGGGCCAATTCGAGAGGACATGTCAAGCACCTGAAGGTAGATAGAGGGGATAAGTGGAATAGCGGCAAGGTAGTCATGATAGAGGCGCTGGGATGCAGTGATATCGAGGAAAGTGAGGAAGACTCTCATGGGGTGTTAAGACACTCCTTCCCTAAGCTCGACCCATATCTTGAAGGGAGGGTTGCTGGTTTTGAGTCGATCTCACGATCTAGACCCCACTGACACCGGGGGCCTTCTCGTCTTTCTTCAAATCGAGCAGCAGTTCACGGAAACGCTCCTTGCCAGATCCACTGGCACCGCCCTTGGTCCCCTTTCCAGAAATGTCAACCAATTTCGCAATGCGCTCCCAGCTGGTGCCGCCAGAAGAGGTGTCCTCCCGGTTGGACAGGAATTGTTCGGCCTCGGCCTTCGTCTGCGCACGGAGCTTGTCGGTCTTGTTGTTGTAAGAGACGTAAAAGTCGTCGATGTCTTCTCTGGCCTTCTGGACGGTCGACTGCTTCTTCTCCTCCGAGATCTCGGCACGGCGGGTGATTTCCGCATCACGCTTCTCGCGCCATTCCCTAGTACAAAGCTCAGCGTTAGAGAGCGCGGATTGTTTGGACATCGAATAAGGAATTGGCGCATGGGGTGAATTGCGACATATCGTAGAGTACATACCTGACGGGTTCAGGTTCCTCCTGAGGTTCTTGGTAGCTAGAGTAGCCGGTGGGCGGGAAGGGAGCACCAGTTCCAGTGATGGTACCGCCAGGTGCAACTTGCTGTTCGGAAAAGGGGGGATCACATTAGTGAGTGTGTCCTTGTTCTTGACAGGTAGATCGTACCTCGTTCTGTGTCTCAAGAGCAGGGAACGACGATTCGAACCCTGACATCTCCTCGTGAGAAGGGCTGCCAGTCGGAGCAGCCTCCGCACCGCCCAGCAAATCGTCATCGTCATTCTCGGCAACGTGGTCCTGCGAGGTAGCGAACTGTTCGGCATCGTCGCCCAGCATCGCCCGCTCGCGGGCTAGGAAGTCATTCTCGTCGGCGCCGCCGTTGGTGTCAACAACTTCGGTTTGACCTGCACGCCGATTAGTATCCCGGGAGAAGGTGCAGTAGTGAATGCGGGTTGCTAACCCGCAGAGAAATCCTCCAGAGAGGGGAAACGGTCGGCCATGATGGATGAAGTATGGTTGTGGAAGAGAGTAGTAGTATCGGTGGTCAATCGCGAAAGAATTCCGGATCAATGGGATGAGAAAGGAGACCTGACGGGAATGTGAGGCTCCAGCTGGCGTCAAGATGAGGGTTGCCGGACGGAGCGATGAATGGGGGAGACCGCCGGGGGTGACGGATTCTGCCGACCCGGGCGGTGAGCAAGCTTAGGACAAAGGTGCGACGAGTCCAGCTTCACTGCCTGTCTCGACAAGTCACTGTAAGTTTGTCCACAGGCTCTATTGATCTGGTCTTGAATCAATAGAGTGCTCATAGAATCATTTATCAGACTTTCACCCGAGAAGACTCTCTGAAATCTCGTAAGCGATTGTCGCAACAGCACACAGGTTTCGTGTTGGCTCTACTCGCAGAGCTACTTCTCTTAGAAGCCTCACTTCTAGTTTACTTCAGAGAGATCATCCATCTGATTGTCGCTCATTCATCAAAATACAATGGCCTATACCGATGATGCTGTCAAGGCAAAGCTCTCCGCGCTCAATGAGACGCAGGAGGGCATTGTGACTGTTGCGCAATGGGTCATGTTTCACAGGTAACCCAATCGCTGTCTACATGTTCTAAGTGACAGAAAGATGCTAATGTCTGGCCAACTAATAGACGACACGCCGATCGAACCGCCCAACTTTGGTTGCAGAAACTCCGTGATTCACCTGCCCCGAAACGATTGAATTTGGTCTATCTTGCCAACGGTACCGCTTGATCCGGCGTTCGAGTTTGATTCGGAGTTGACAATATATCTAGAGGTTGCGCAACAATCGAGAGCACGACGGAAGGATGATTTCCTTATTGCCTTCTCCCCGGTTGGTGATATCCTCTACTGGGCAAACAGAATTAAGCTAATGGGGCCAAGGTCATCGCCGAGGCTGTGGCTACCGCATACAAAGGTGCTTCGAACGACATCCAAACAAAGCTCCGGAGGGTGGTAGAGGTGTGGAGACAAAGATCAATCTTTGAACTGCCTATTCAGGAGGCTGTAGAATCACGGGTGGACGGTATGTGCTTGCCATATGCGATCAAAGGACTATGCTCATCATGCGATAGAAATTGATAAGACTCGCTCTACTGGCAAAAAGCCCCCTCTGGGAGGCTCGCTGTTTTCTGGGCCTTCTGGCTCAGCCACCCCCTCGGAGCTCCAGCCTCTTGTTCCTCTGCAGGTGGCCCTGTCTAAAAACACCGTGGCCTCCGGCGCATCTGCTACAACCGCAAACGCAGAATACGAGAAGCTGAATGATCCTAATACACCACTCCCGACACCCCCGGTGCACGCTGCTCGCCTTAGTCAATTGCTGAAGGCACTTGCGAACGCCGAGAGCTCGGTATCTGAGGTCATCAAGTCGCGGACTGCTTTAATTGACGGCCTCGAGAAACTCCTGGAGACAAACCGTTCAGCCCTGTCGAAGGAGCAATCCTTGGCCGTTCAGCTTTCTGAGAGAAAATCGGAAACCGAAGCAAAGAAAAGAGATGTAGAGGACGGAATCATGAGAGGACTATCTGCTGAGAATTCGCCCGCTGCTAACCTCGGCGACGCTGGGCTTGGAAGCGAGGCAGTTCCTCGACCGGAGGTTGAAGCTCTGACCCCTCCACCCGTGGAAGCTATTACTCCTGTCGGATCTCCCAAGGGACAGCAGGAGGCCAGTCTTCCTGGTACATCTCTTGATCCTCAGGAACCAGCAGGATTCACCCTAGGGGGCTTTACATATCCCCCCACAGGGTCTTCTTTGCCCGGCACCGACCTGTCTTCAGCTTATACTGACCCCCAGGATCCTAACGGATTCTACGCCAAAAAGCGAAAAGTTGATCACGGCGAGGAAGATTACAGCAAGTTTGCCAGCGGCGAGCTTGATGCTGATGTTGCTGAGCTGTTGCAGCAGGAAAGTGGAGCGCCGCAGCAGTAGAACAGCCTAGATCCATTGCAATTCTTGCGGGGACTATTGTTAGTATCGGAACGGTGTCTCTTGATTATTAATTGATTTTTCTTTGAGATTTTTCTTTGAGAATTCTCTTTGTCTTTTCGTTGCCTTTTTGCTTGCAATTTCTGTCTTGCATGTATTCGTTCTACTGAGCGACCTTGGTATTTGCGCTATTGATGTTAATTATAACCCTTCACTGTCTTATGGACTTGGTGCATGGTTTACACGGCATTTGCTTGGTGAATATCTAAAAATCAGGTGACAGTATTTCATGCATGCACAACCATCTACAACCCAAGCACGTACGGTCCATTGAATCCAATAGGAAACTACATAAACTGCATCAATGACATGCAACTACAAGTCTATATAGTCTAGTGATGCTAATCAGCTCTTGATTCCGCTAAATTAAAACTACTATCATGGTATCTGAAACAAAAAGCGCCAAAGTTTATCGATATATGCCCGGTCCTTCCCATTTTTTCCGCAGGGAGCGGTCCAATGTCGGACGCCTCTTCCGGCGGTAAACGAGTTCGAAATTTCGGGGCACAGCGTCGGGTGCTGGCTCGTTTGATTGGGGCGGCGGCGGCGAAGACGGAGGAGCAGGCGGGGGCTCTTGAGGGGACGAGCCGCTGTTCTTAGGCTTCACGAGCAGCAGAATGAACATGCCAGCGACGAGAATGACCAGTAAAAGCATGATTTTGCGTTTGATGGTACGTCGTTGGTAATTCCCGGCCTGGAGGAGCGGGGTGTTAGTTTAGCATTTTGGCGGAATTCAATAGCCACAGGGATAGACGGGAGAGGATGGAGGCTTGAGAAGAGACGTACCACTTTCAGCTCCTTATCGGCGGCTTTGACTTCCGTGCCCATCTTTTCCACGTTGTAGTCTATCCGGTCCAGCATGGTCCCCTGATCGATGACCATTGTTTGCAGTTCGCGGAAGATGTCTGATAGTTCGATGATGCCCTTGGCGATGTCGTTGATTTCTCGCTCCCGCTGCTCTATCGCAGCGTCATTCTCGCCCGTAAGTCGTTGCGACGTTTGCATGAGAGTCGATTGCGAGAAGGATTTGTCCGCGTCGGATTCCATCAACGAGGGGTCTGTGTAGGGGTTCTGTGGTGTAGGCGCGCGTTCAAATGGTGAAGGACCGACTTCTAATCCTCGTAGTTCTACAACGCAAATGTCCAAGTCAGCACACGACATGTCTAAAGGGGCGGGGAAGAAGGAAGGAAGGACCGCTCACTCTTTAGATAAGTACTCTGCTTCTTCCTAAACCTCGCACTCGCATCCTGCACCCTTGACGCCAGCGAGATCTGAATATTCTTCGCCATGGTCTCATCTCCATTACTGACACTACCCTGTTGTTTCGCCTCGCGCACCATCGTCTCGATTTTCTGAACGGCTTTCTGGCAGTCGTGGAAAGCTCGCGTGATGCCCTGCGTGAAGCGCTCGATGACCGCCTCTTCCTGCCGGCGCGCATCCTCGTCTCCGAACCCCGGAAGAAGATGTTTCTGGTGCAGCTTGTCGAGGTGTGCCGACTTCTGCGCAATGTCCGCCAGCAATTCCGTCACCTCTTCCTGTATGTCAACCCAGCGCGGGGGCAGCACGTCCATTTCAATCACGGCGTCGCCATCGTCGTCGAAGCCCGTCGTATCCCCGATCAGCCTCCTACTTTCCTCCGCGTGCGACGGCGTGTCGGAGAAGCCATTGGTCGAGCCGATATACCGTGGCTTCTTGGCCGGGTGGTGCGTGAATGATTGCCGGTAGGAGATGTATCTGGGGAACGGGGCGATATGAGTTAGCTTCCGACCGGCCCATAGCCTCAGAGACTCCGTCCCAAGGACAGAGTCAAATTGAACGGAGATACGTACAGATTCGTTCGGTCTCGCCACATGATGGAAGACAAATAAGCAGCGGTGCTAAGAAGCCGGGGTGATCTTGACGGTTGTCCTTTTTAGACTGCCTGGATCATCTCGGGGGGGCAGCTTCCGAGCCGAGACCAGTCAGGAGCCAGATGTGGATGGATTCAAGGTAATAGTGAGATCAGCATGAACACTAGAGACGGTCGGGTGTAGTTCGATTGGCATATAGAGCATAGAGACTCGTCGCTATACAAGGACCTCTACTATGTGCCTTCCGCATGATCTCCGAGGACGGCCCACGTGAAGGGGAGACGGCGCCAGTCCCGTTTGGGCCAAGCGCAGTCTGTCCTCCGTAATTCTACGGTCTGGTATGGTCACTTTGGTATTTCTACATTTCTCCAGAAGAAACCGACTAAATACTATCTCGATTGTATAACTGTCGGGCTGAAGACCTCGTGTCGAATAAACTCGACTTTCTTTGCATGTCCTTCTGAAGAAAACTGGACTGATGCGGTATTGCAGATGGAGTACTTCAACGGGTACATGCTCTATAATAGACATCATACTACAGTGCCTGGATGCCAGCTGGTCTTGCCTTGCTGCAGGACGTACAGCCAGGCTCAGCTGGACCAAGATACCAATTTCTGCAAGATACTGTATATCTTAAATCGACTGGTTCCTGGGATTTGCCTTTTCAGCCTTACCCCTCGGCCTTGTCATGCTAATGCTTTACTTCCCCGAACGAATACTTGCTGCCTTCGCTAACCAGTAGTTCCTGTCTACTCTTGATTACCGGGATCCACGACGCGTAATCCATAATTAGAAGCAAGTAGTTGACTTAAAAGACACTAGTGACAGTAGTGACGGTAGTTAGAGGCGTTAACGAAGGCTGGTCGAACGAATTTTCCAGAGATTGGGGAGTAGCAGGCGTAAACATTAATCTTTCACTAACGGGCTGAGCTGAATCGCCCGGCGGGTCACGTTTCAGGCATCCGCGGGCGGGCTGCCTGAGGACAGGGCGATGAGTGCAGCAGGCAGGTCGTCAGTTACACTAGTTTGGGTCGGCTTCCCCTTAAACAACACTCGCTCTTCCCTTCTCCTCCCCCACTAACTTAAACCCATCGGCTTCTGTCTTGCACCACCACCACTAATCCCCCATTCCTATCCTTTGCCGTTTCTTCTCTCTTCGCTCATCTTCACAGATTCATCATGGTATGACGTTCCCTTGCCTGCCCCCTTCTCGCTCCCATATTTTGCCCAGGCGCGTGGGAAAATCCCCCCCGCCTTGCGGGGCATGGTCTAGCCGACATTCTGCTGAGCTGAATTGCTGACATCGCATTTGCCCAGGCCGACTCTTTGACTGAAGAGCAGGTCTCCGAGTACAAGGAGGCCTTCTCCCTGTTCGTAAGTGGTCCATTCTTCCTGATGTAATGATGGGGAAAACGAAGCGATCGTGCTTTGTTTTTGACCCCCTCAGCCTTATGGGAACATTTCCAGCTCACATGAGATTTTGCCTCTTCACAGGACAAGGATGGCGATGGTTAGTGCTATTCCGGTTTCCCTCCCAGTTCATCAGCCTCACGCGACCGGTTCTTTTCCGTCGACATGGAATTTTTTTTTTTCACGCTGTTGCTCCCGGCGACCGATTCGCAACCAGGACGCTAATCTGTGAATTCACGCTGCAGGCCAGATCACCACCAAGGAGTTGGGCACTGTCATGCGCTCGCTGGGCCAGAACCCCTCCGAGTCTGAGTTGCAGGACATGATCAACGAGGTTGACGCCGACAACAACGGCACCATTGATTTCCCCGGTATGCGATGATGGACACACCGATACCCGGAAGAGGAAGCGATCCTGGAAACCCAGCTGCTAACCTCATGCAGAGTTCCTGACGATGATGGCCCGAAAGATGAAGGATACCGATTCTGAGGAGGAAATCCGGGAAGCTTTCAAGGTCTTCGATCGCGATAACAACGGCTTCATCTCGGCCGCGGAGCTGCGTCACGTCATGACCTCCATCGGTGAGAAGCTCACCGACGACGAGGTCGACGAGATGATTCGCGAGGCGGACCAGGATGGCGACGGCCGGATTGACTGTACGTTGTGACCTTTGCATGTTCTTTTCTGAACCCAACTAATTAAATCCTCCAGACAACGAGTTCGTCCAATTGATGATGCAAAAATAAACGTATTTCTTTTTGTCTATTTCGTGCATTGATAGTGAAAGGGGGGAGAGGTGGGGGCCAAGAAATTACATTCCATCACGTCTCATCTCATTCTTGTGCCGTTGTCTGTAGTCCTGGTCTCTTGACTGCAGAATACCCTGCGGCTGTACGGGCTATGCGTAGCCTTGTTGATATTCCCCGGGGAAGAGTAGAGTGGGATGGACCTTAGACTTGTGAGCCGAGTGGGTTGAGAAGATGTTTGGGTGTCAGCTTTAACCAGATGAAGACCAGACCATTTCTTGACATGCTCGAGCTCTACTGTTTCTTGGCTTTGTTATTTCTTTTATTGTCACCATCTTTTCCCATCGTCTTTGATCATTGTCCATATCTCATCACTTCGCGTTACCCTTGTGTCTTTAGCCCATCAATGATTACTCGTAGCTTTGGCTGCACCTGATGACATTACCTAGTCTTTGAAGGCCGTGATGGTTAGATTTCTGGCATATTCTATCCAAAATCGATGACTTGCTCCAAACCCGTAAACAAAACACCGCCCAACAACAACATCCAATCCCAAGGTACCAAGGCATGTGTAAATATCACCGATTAAACCTGAAAATCTCCATGAACTGTCTGGCCACATCCACGCCCGCCTCGGGATCCGGGTCTTCATCCTTCTCCCCATGGCTCGACACCGGCCTGCCCTGCTTCAACTTCCTCAACATCCCCTTCACCTCCTTCCCCACATCTGGCAGTAGAATCGCCTCCCTAGCCCCTTCGATCCCCAACTTCGCCCAGAACTCACGGATCAGCGCCGTCGTCGCCACATAGTCAGCGTCGATATCTGCCTCCTCGATGCCCTCCGCGAACAGCAGCTCAATCGCAGAATCGGAGTCGTTACCAGAGTCGGAACCCCGTTGACCAGAAGCAGCAGCAGCATGACCTCCCATCCTCGCCTCCGCAGAAGAAGCTTTCGCCTTCTGCATCTGCATCGCAATCGATCTCACCAACGACGGACCCCGCCACTCGATCTCGACCACCGCGCCACGCACCCGCGCAGTAGGGACCGTCTGCCGCACATCGCCCACCCGGACCCGGTAATCGCCGACATCGTACACCGCGCCCCCGGGCACCGTCACGCTATGTCGATGGCACCAGAGCGGCTGCGCAGCGTACATGAAATGCTGAAATAAGGTGCCGCTGGAGGGCAGCGGTACGGTCGTCATGATCATCGGCTGTTGTTGGGGTTGTCCTGCGCCTGGAGATCCTACGGCGCCTTGTGCTGGTGTCGGCGTCTGCGCGGATATCCCCTGGCCTGTAGCGCTCGCGTTCGAGTTCTCAGGCACCGAGGTATAAATGAACCCGTGATTCTGGTGATACGAAAGAGATAGGAACTGCATGTACCGTGGGACGAGAGCTGCTCTTGAGGCGGATGCAGGGAGACATGAGGGCGTGTCGCGCATGAGCTTGTGCTCGAGGGCCCAGCGGCCGATGGGCACCGGGTCGTCTGCTAGAGAGGTGTGCAGACGGTCGGTGATTGTGGCTAGAGCCGTGGGGGCGTTGGGGTTAGAGGGGACGAAGAAGATGCTGTTGGCGTTGTTAATAAAATGGAATATCTAGTTTGATTGGACGGGTGGGACATGTGTATGATATGCTGATATGCATGTGAGTAGGGGGGGAAGGGAAAGAAGGGGGGCAAGTACCCTGTGATAGACATGATGGGTGGATGTCTTGGTGCTCAGTAGTTAGAGTAGATTGACGGTTAGGATGTGATGATAGCTAGTTATTGCTACTTTGGCTAGGTGGTAGTTGGTGTGGATGGTGAGACAAATGGTTGAAGAAAGCGGATGAAAGAGATGGCTTGACGGGATGGGTATCGGAGACAAAGCGGGATATGACAGCGCAGAAAGAGCAAAGATTGACAGGTTCATTCGAAGTGCAGCATCTAGAGTAGATCAAGATGGCAGGAGGAACCAGTAGATCTATATTACCAGGTTAGTACATGTACATAGTCTTCGTCATGTGAATGCACAAAGCAAAGAATGGATCAGAGTACGATGATTGAATACCTTTGTCAATGGAAAGAGTAAGTGATTCACAGTCACAACCCCTCAGATATTGATCTAAACAATAGGAATACTGATCCAAGCTGGTGTTCCTCGTCCGCTCCGATGAACGCCTTCAGCTGCATTTGGCAACGTTCGAGGCCGGAGTCCGTTCTGCCTGAGGCTGTCGACACCTGAGGCCACCACGACCGGGACAAACACGACAAACGTGCCAAACATGCCAAACGGCCAAGAGGCTAAGCACCAGGCCAACTCCTCTGATCTCCACCGGCCAAACGCCTCCTCATTTCTGGCCCATCCTGCCCCGGTCTGGCCCAGGATCCATTGCATCTCCATTCAGATTTCGGACTCAATGGCATGTGAGACACTCAGTAATAACACCACCTGTTTCTGGATCACAGCATCCCACGTATAATTAATTCTGCTCGACACATCAGATCGCCCTCCCTTGTGGAGGCGTACGTACGCCCAAGTGCCCTGAGAATCGCCAAGACGCGGGACGAATTTAAAGGCTGAGACCAAACCAGGGGGCGGCTTGAGCCTGTCAACACTCAGCAGAATAATGGTAAAGAATAGCAGAAACAAACCCCACTAACCAGTCAGCAGTCGGATTAATCTTTCATCTCTTAGATCCCTTCCCCCCCAAAAAAAGACTCTAAGGGTCTCAGGGACCACATGCTTACGCAATGGGCGGCCCCAGTTCCATGTCATTTGCTTAGCGGATGGCACTCCTTTACTGACTCTGGCAACACACTCAGCCACGCTAGGAATCTTACGAGCTTGTGCAGTGCCTATCATTGCCTAGAACGCGCAAGTGATGGCCAGGCCTTCGACATACAAAATACCACACCCATGCTCACTTGCCAATCAATGCGAAGGAAAACAAGGGTCAACTCGATGGTGATCACTGGGGCCATTTCACCTGGTCGGCTTTGGCCGCAGGATTTTGTTTAGTTGTCGTCGTCGTATTCTTTCAGGAAGTGATGTCTTGAAGCCACTCGTCCCGGTGGTCGTCCCTCTTTTTTCTCCTCTCCTTCTCCCCCTTGATGTTAAGGGTTGATGGTTTGAAGAAATTCGACACGTTCTCTAAACCTGATACTATTATCTGTCCAGCTTCAGAAGGTTCAAAGGAACTTCTGTTGTTTTAATTGAAATGACCTGCGCTCCTTAGATGTCATCATTCTTTTTCTAGACTATTACCGAGGGCTGTTAATGTCCTGTTCTCACTCTTTTTCTTTGTTATTCCCTATCGCATACTATTCATAACCCAATCTTTGATCTACTTGATAAATCGGATATCTCTATTTCTCTGTCCGGCAACATGGTACTAGGCCGACGGAGCTACATTGTCCCTACATTCTTTCTTATCGCCTTTACCTATGTATTTATCTCAAGTCTGCCGCAGCGCGAGCACTCTATCCATTCTCACAACCCGCCTCAAACCCCGCCAAAGTCGTTGAAAGAGGATGGTCGCATCCATTGGACGAAACAACCCGAGAAATGGCCGGTTTCAGAATACATGCCTCTTCCGACGGGAGCTCCGTCGCCCATCCCGCAAATCCAACATAATTTCCCCAAGGAGTCGTGGTTTGGTCGCTGGAAGCGAGTGAAGCGGCAGAATGCCGTAAAGGAAGCATTCAAACATGCATGGAAAGGATATCGGGAGCACGCATGGCTACGAGACGAAGTGTCGCCTCTGAGTGGGAACTTTCGAGAGACCTTTGCGGGATGGGGAGCTACGCTGGTTGATTCGCTCGATTCGCTCGTGATTCTGGGCATGCAACATGAATTCGAAGAAGCGCTGGAAGCTTTGGACCATATCGATTTCACCACTACGCATGCCGTCCAGATCAATGTTTTCGAGACCAACATTCGCTACCTGGGAGGGTTCCTCGGAGCTTATGATTTGACGAATGGCAGCTATCCGATCCTACTGAAGAAGGCGATCGAGGTTGCGGAATTGCTGTACGGCTCGTTTGATACTCGCTATAGAATCCCGCAATCGCGGTGGGAATGGACCAGGTACGTATCGGGCACGAATGGTCTTATCACTACAGTTAGCGATGTCAGCAACTTACTAATTGAACGATAGATCTGCCGAGGGCATGGGAATCCATCCCAGTCGTAACACGATTACTGCCGAAATCGGCTCGCTGAACTTGGAGTTCACGCGGGTTTCGCAATTGACAGGCGACTCCAAGTACTACGACGCCGCCCAGAGACTCACCAATATCCTCGAAGAAACCCAGGCACGTACCAAGCTTCCCGGGCTGTGGCCCATTACTTTCAATGGCGAGGACATGATATTTTCCGACAACCGATTCAGCGTCGGCGCCATGGCCGATTCCACATACGAATATCTTCCCAAAGCGCACATGCTGTTGGGCGCCCAAACAACCCAGTTCCGCAAAATGTACAACACCGCCATGAACAAAATCAAAGAGCGATTGCTCTTCCGCGGAATGACCGAGGATGGCAAGGATATCCTCTTCCCCGGGAACGTCTATACAACGTTCTCGCACAGCCGCGAGAAGATCGAGCCCCAGGTTGAGCACCTCAAATGCTACCTGGGAGGCACGGTGGGCATCGGGGCTAAAGTATTCGCTCGCCCGGAGGACCTGGACATTGCGCGCAAACTGACCGACGGTTGTATCTGGGGATACGACGTCATGCCCTCAGGGATCATGCCGGAGATCATGTATGTCTCTCCCTGTCAGGACATGAACAACTGCCAGTGGGACAAGAAGCAATGGTACCGGGACTTGCGGTTTCGACTGGCCAAAGGCTCGGAAGCGGAAGACACTGTTGCCGAAGCCAAGTCGCTGATTGAAAGCCACGGTCTCCAGCCAGGCATCTATGCCATCCCGGATGCCGGCTATCAACTGAGGTAGGTTCGCTCAATCCGTCTTATGCGACGAATACTTATGGATTTTAGACCGGAGGCTATCGAGTCCGTCTTCATCATGTATCGGATCACGGGCGACAAGAGTCTCCAGGACGCCGCGTGGCGCATGTTCAAAAGCATTGACAAGATGACGCGCGCGCAATACGGACATGCGGCGATTGACGACGTGCGCGATCCCAATGCGAAGCAGATGGATTACATGGAGAGTTTCTGGCTGGCCGAGACGCTGAAATACTTCTATCTGATATTCTCCGAGCCGGACGTGGTCAG
Source organism: Aspergillus affinis (assembly GCF_023601865.1). Classification (NCBI taxonomy): domain Eukaryota; kingdom Fungi; phylum Ascomycota; class Eurotiomycetes; order Eurotiales; family Aspergillaceae; genus Aspergillus; species Aspergillus affinis. The sequence goes on from NW_026515878.1 coordinate 107,116, forward strand.
TCTGGACGAATACGTATTGTATGTGCTTTTCTTTCCGCAACTGTCTAGTGAGATACTAACGAAGATGATAGCAACACCGAAGCTCATCCTTTCAAGCGTCCAACGCCTCCAGCGTGATTTATTCTTTGTGGGTTCGAGGCGCATGGTGTTATGGAGCTCTACGGTTCAGTCATTACTGTAGATATATGATATCGTCTGATCAAGACTTGAATATACATTAAATAAAAACATTTGAAGATAAGATATCAGATTTGCCCTCACAGCCTCGGATCTAAATATCGATCCCAGTACTCCATCTCATTCGGCACCGCGTCCTCATCCACTCGACTATTCTTCTTGAACTCCACCGAATACTGCACATCTTTCCGAATCACCATCTTTCCTCCATCGAGACCGTTCCCCGTCTCTCGATCCATCTCAATCTCTTCCCGAGAGACCCTCCTCTTCTTTCTTGAAAACCACCTCATCAACCCCCCTTCCTGCGACAAAACACGACCCATCATTCCCCCTTCAGGTCCTCCTTTCCCATCCTTTCCCCCCGTCTCATGACCGCCCTCCCCCTCCCGCTCCCCATCCCCATGCGTATGTGTACGTATAGTATGCGTCCCCCGCTCACTTCTCTGCTCACTCGCACTCACACTCTCCAAATTGTCATCCCCCGCAGTCCCGTAATTCGTACTAACGGCCACCATAAACGGCCTCAGACAAAACACACTGCACGCGACCAGCGCATAGTCCAGTTCGACCTGCGCCCAGATGATCATCGACACCGAGGCTAGGGTGGCGTCCCAGGAATCGAGGTTCTGGGTGAGTGTTATGAGGTGGAATGTACAGGGGATTATTAGCCTAGATACACAGAGAGGGAGAGGGGGAGGTTGTTAGTTTGATTGTTCTGTTAAAGGTAGGGTATAGAGTTGTGTATGATAGACTAACGGCAATCGAAACATAAACGCACACCCGATCGCTATCTTGCGCTTCAGGGGCATGAATAACCGGGCTAGTAAGGCGACTGCGAGGCCGAAGAGAAGCACTTCGGTGAAGATGTCGATGGAGACGATGAATTGCCATCGAGGGAGCTGTTCCCCCCACCCCTCTCCCCCATTGATGGGGAAAGGTAAGAAGTCAGCCTACATTGCTCTACTTCTCTCCTCTTCTGCCTGGAAGAATGATTCCCAAGGACGAAACCCAAGCCAAGTAGATAGGTACGGAAATATCCAAAAGGAAACTTACCAAATCAACACACTGCCCTCCCGTCCCCTTCCACGGCCTATTTAACTCGCAATTCACAGTCACCAAAAACAACGCCGTCACGATCCACGCCGTGCACAGGGCCAACGTGGCCCATGCTAGCTGATTGTGGCGCTTTTGAGGCGTCAACCGCAGATGGATTCCCACGACACAGACTTTGGTGATGTAGATGGTGATGAGGTAGAGGATGTCGGATGTGGTGATAAGCTTTTCTCTCGGGCACGCTCGTGAGGGAGGTTGTTAGTATGGCTTAGACTGGAATGGTCTGGGTCTGCTTCGTTCTCGAGGATTGTACATGTATATGTACAATACATATCCGGTGGATAGATATAGGGTATGGTGTATTGTATTAAAGTTAGAGAAAGCATACCTTTTGAACAACATTAACCTCCTCCACAGTTAGTAGATCCATCGTAGTACCGAAGCCCTTTGAGACGGCGCAAAATAGAAGCGTGGATTGAACGATAGCCACGATCTGTTGATTTGTTCCTCACCCCGGGATTAGTATAGTATAGTACATGAGTACATAAGCTGATCACATCTCTTGGATTCCATGCATGGTTATCGATATCGACTCAATGCACTGCCATCCCAAACCACAGTTCTAAATCAGAATGAAAGGAGAAACGAGTATACCCACCGTAGCACCCAACAAAACCCCATCATCTACCGCGAACGGCGGATTGAGCGCGACGCGCACATACACGCGAATCAGGAACGAGACGAGTGCAATGGCCAGCCCCAACGCCGTCGCAATAATGATCCAGGCACCGTGATGGAGGTCGTCGACGACTTCGAAGGGAGGGGCGTAACCTGAAGGAATGGGGAGGTCGGAGCTCATTGCCTGAGCCTCTATGGAGGCTAGGATGGGATTTGGGCACAAATAGAGCAGAGAAATGGGGCTGATTGTTAAACACAGAGGATTGTGAGGGGGGAGGTTGTTTTATTAGGTATGCATTGGGTATGGGACTCGGGGTGCTTTTCTTTTTTCTTTTCGCGTGTTGGAGGGAAGAATGGCAGTTGGATGGTAATGCTTTTTCTTTTCTTTTTTTCTTTTTTTCTTTTTTCCCCCTTATTTGATTGATGACTGATTCGGTGAGAGGACTGGATATTAGGAAAATAAGCTAGGTATTGCATATTCTATGTGAAGAAGGAGAAGGAGAAGCAACCTGGAAGGCTCCTGTGCTGCATGGAAAGGGAGGTAAGTACTCCCTACATGGGTCTACTGCATCTCCCACGAGACTGGCTCTGTTTGAGAGCTGTTTGTACACATGTACGGAGTAGGGCACGTTTACCATCAACCAAGCCCAACAATCCTTCCATGCACATGTTTGGAAGGACAAAGAGAAGAACCGCCCTCCAAGTCTGTCACACAAACTCTGACTCTGCGCAACTGCGACGATAATAGCCATTTATCCCCCGACTCTCAAACCCACTATTGGATCACTGCAGGAGGGAAAACGCACCACCCTCGTGATCTCAATTTTGGATCTTTGCTGTCACGATAATTTCAGAACCTCGCGGTCCAATGCCCTTCGAGGGAGTGGGTTGGTGGTGTTACACGAGAGCTGAACAACAAACAGAGGACGTCGAGTGGGGACTGTTCTTTTCTTTGCTTTTTCCCTCTTTCTCCCTTTCCCCCGAGGTTTGATATGCATTAGTTTTGGCCTACGGAGTTGTTTGTTTGGGACCCCCTTTTTGGGAAGTCCAGGGTAGGTTCGATTAGGGTATAGAGATGGGAGATATAGTTCATGGGTAATCCGCCACGGGTCCGGGTGCGAGTCGATCTATCAAGTTTGACGGCTTTTTGAAAGAAAGCGCACCGTGGGAAGGGAGGAACTTAAATGGGGGAAGGCTGAGCTGTCGAAAGTTTATATTCCGATCAATGCGATTTAGGCACCAGGAGCAAGGATGGCCGGTTGGGTTGCAGGTGTCTCTCGTATCTTTGGGCCGTCCGGCTCTCATTCTTCGCCCGCATGGCGAGATGAAGCTATTGCTGCTCGTACAGACGGATATACTCTGCTTGGTCAGTGCTCATTCTGCCTTTGAAGCGTCTTCTCGCCGATGATAGAAATACCGCTCGCGATTCATGATGGTCCTGGAGACGCCTCGAAATGTTACCAGAGTGGAAGTTCAAGCACAGGCCCATCGCAATGATGTCGAGTACGGTCGAAAGACCCTGGTGGCCCCGAAATATCTGGGAACGACGACCGATCAACGTGACATGAGCGATCTAGGCCGAGTGCAGGTCCTGCGAGTGAGCTCGTCCGTCTCATCGAATATTCCCGAATAACCGCTTCGTGGTAGCGAAATTTTCGATTCATTTCGATCCTGGGCTTTGCTTGCACTTTGATCGCTACATGGGAAGTGATTTTGACGTATGTCACTCTTCATGGAATAAATACTGTTTCTAATCACAGAATAGGCTACTGGGTGCCGGCCTGGTGAATGGCGGAACCGCCGGACTGGTATGGGGCTTCATCATCGTGACTGCGGGCTTCTCGCTCGTCTTTGCGAGCATCGCCGAAATGGCGTCCATGTGAGCTTTCAACCTCTTTGGTGGTGATTTTTTCTGACTCCGTTAGGGCTCCAACATCCGGTGGACAGTATCACTGGGTATCAGAGTTTGCTCCTCGTCGATGCCAGAAGTTCCTCAGCTATATCACAGGTAGGTCTGGCACTTGGGACCGAACGCCTAAGCTGACAGCGCAGGATGGCTCTGCGTAATGGGCTGGCAGTGTGCCATCGTGTCCATCGCTTTCCTCGCCGGGACGATCATCCAAGGGCTCATCGTGTTGAATGATCCCACGTACGAATTCAAGAGCTGGCATGGCACGTTATTGGTGATAGGCATCGCGGGCTTCTCGATCTTCTTCAACACCTTCCTGGCCAAGAACCTCCCTATGGTGGAGGGTCTTATCTTGATCCTTCATGTCGTCGGCCTCTTTGCTATCATCATTCCACTGTGGGTGCTCGCGCCCCGGAACAACCCTCGAGCTGTCTTCACCGAATTCTACAACGGTGGGGGATGGAATAGCAATGCCACTGCAACGATGATCGGGCTGTCGACCACTATCACCTCGATGATCGGATATGACTGCTCTGTTCATATGTGTGAGTACCTCGTTTCACCTATCGCCAATACCTTTCACTGAAGTCCCACGCACCACCAGCCGAGGAAATCAAAGATGCATCCGAAACCCTCCCGAACGCGATGATGGCCGCCGTCGGCGTCAACGCGGTCCTCGGTTTCATGATGATCATCACCATCTGCTTCACCCTGGGCGACGTCACCGACATCCTCGCCAGTCCGACCGGCTACCCATTCATCCAGATCATCCAAAACACGACCCGCAGCTACGCCGCAACCAACACCATGACGTTGGTCTTGATATTAACCCTAACCGCCAGCACCATCACCGAAGTCGCGACAGCGTCACGTCAGCTCTGGTCCTTCGCCCGAGACGGCGGCGTCCCATTCTCCTCTTTCTTCTCCTACGTACGTCCCTCCCCCCCCCTCTTCCTTTCCCTCCTCATCTCCCTTTCCACTAACCCAAAGCCTGAGGTCAAATAAATTCACAGGTTACCCCAACCTGGAACATCCCCCTCAACGCAGTCCTCGTCTCCCTCGCCGTAACCATCCTCCTCTCCCTCATCAACATCGGCTCCCTCGTCGCCCTCCAAGCCATCGTCTCCCTAACCATCACCTCCCTCATGTCCGCCTACATCCTCTCCATCAGCTGCGTCCTCCTGAAGCGTCTCCGTCGCGAGCCCCTACCCCCACGCCGCTGGTCCCTTGGGGCTTTCGGGCTAGCGATCAACGTCGTCGCGTTGGCCTTCCTGCTGCCGATCTTTGTGTTTGCGTTCTTTCCGCTTAAGCGGGAGTTTGATCCCAGGAGCATGAATTGGGGGTTTGTTATGTATCTGGGGGTTATTGGGTTCGCGGCGGTTTATTATGTGGTTAAGGGGAGGGGGCAGTTTATTGCACCGGTGGCATTGGTGAAGAGGGAGCGATGAGAAGAGATGAGGTGAGGTAGGTGATGTATTATCTTTTTAATAGGGTAGGGGGATGAATGGGGTGTGGTTTTTGTGGAATGGAATTGACAAGGAAGCTGGACTTCGTTTTTATGTTTCATAAGTTTATGGTGAGATTTTATTGCTTAGGTAGTTAGCAAGGTTTGATCATGATGGTAGCTGGCGAGTCGACAGCAATGTGTTGTGCGGGCTCTGGTAGCTACAAAGTAAGCGACACGTTGAGAAACGATGCATCAGAAACACCGAAACTCAAGCCTAGAAGAATCCCATGTCAAGAAGCGTTGCCGTCTCCTCTCAGGAGAAATGCCACGGCCAGAAATAGCTTGTAAATCCAATTAAACATCTGCCACAGCTACGGAGTAAGACATATGGATGTAAATCAACCGCACGGGGCACCTCGACGCGTAAGTCCCCTGTTCTTAGACTCACCGTAATCATCACCGCTAGTCTTGGCTGTCGGAGGGCAAAGTATTGCATGACGCATGACGATGCGGAAACTATGCAAGGGATAGATTCGGTCTAGGGATTGAGGAATGGCGAGGCGATGGGGACAAAAGTACGGAGTATCGGCGTTTGAATGGTGAGTGTCATGTTTATATGCAGATTGGTTTAGTTAAGGGGTGGCGGCTGCTTCTACTGTAGGTATGTAGTTTCGAGAGCGCATGTTATTCATAGTTTGGCTTAGCTTATTTTATCTTAATACACACCCATTCAGCTTGAGAGAACCTACGAAAGAAAAAAAAAAAAAAAAAAAAAAGATAAGTGAGCTGCGTAGAAATCATTCCGTTATAACTAGAAGTAATCCTAAACCTACTACATTCACAAACCAAATCCTTCAAAAAGACCCATCTTAACTCAACCCAGCCAGCCAGCCGACCAGACCAATTCAGGGAAGACTTCTAGAAACCCCTTCCAGCCCCTACTCCAACTAAAACCAACCTTAACCCGCTGGTACCCACAAAGCCATTCTAGTTTCTTTTCCCTCCCCATCCAGCCAAGATCAAGGGGCCAAAGCCAAGGCCCGGGCAAGAGACCATCGACGATCTGCGCGGCCCAGAGTTATCGACTTATCAATCAGTTGCTCCGTCTTTTTAGTCCAGGGCTAATGAGGACGATGAAGCAGAAGGACACCGTGACCGTGAGGTAAGCTAACCTCGCCTAGACCAGTTATGCCGAGTGCTGAGTAACTCTGTACAACCTTCTCTGACCAGTCTAGTTAACTTACGAACTTTATTGTGATGAGTCCACCGTAGTGAGTCCTGTGTCTGCGACCTGGACCTGTAGACACTGCTCCGTAGACTAGACAGACAGACAACCAGCCAGCCAGCCAGACAGGCTAGAGTAAGCGTCCCTGTCTAGCGTGCATGGAGACCCAAACAGCCGGTCTTAGTTTCAATCAGATAAGCCGAAGAACGGGTCGGATGGCGGCTAGAACCCCTATTCGTGGACGATGGAGCAGTGAGCCGCGTTCGATGTTCACTAGGTCCAGATTGCTCCGTGGGTAGTGGAATGAAGTGCCCGTAATCGTATATTGTACGGATTCCATACGGAGGCTGTGAATGGGGAGTGGGGACACCAAACCAGTTCTGGAGTCTAGAGTCTAGACAGACGAGACGGGACGTTGAGGCTTTCCCCCCTGTCTGATATTAAAATTTGGTTTTGTTTGATCTTGATTTATGGAACGGAATCTACGGAGTAAGGTAATCGTACAGTGTAGTTTCTAAATCCAGCTATACTACTGAGGATGTGTTCTGTACGGCATGAAGATGTCAGAATTCGATCATAGCATGATCGTCGGACAGCAAGCCGATGATCAACCTCATCGAACTTCCAGAAAAGATCCAATGACAGGGCAGAAAAAGCAATAAGCCTCCGTAACAAAAACAAGACCAAAAAGTTGGGCAGCCAGACCGACAGTCTCTTCTGCAGCATCTTCCTGCCCGAAACGGCAGAATACCGATGACCCATCCGGTGGCTATCAGATTGATATGATCCAGAGCCGACATCGGCCGCGCCCCACCCGGTTTATTGACGTGTCACATGATGGCCGGCTGCGGACGACGGCAATCAGTTTCTGCAAGTATCCTGGGTATCCGAGGACCAAGGGACGGATGACTACATGACAGATGGAATATGGATTCCAAGCCAGCAAAAGAGAGAGAAAGAAAAAAAAGGGGGATGACCGGGACGACAGGAATGAATGTCTGAGGATGGGGTGACGCTGGGTGGGGTGACTCGGAGCAAAAGGATGCCTGTAACGAGTTATCTGATCCGGATGCTGGCTTCCGTGCGATCACGTGCTGGTGTAGGGCCCGACAGCCGAAAGGGGGTCGTTGGGGATGACCCATGATGGCTTGACAGGGGTCGGGTCATTCTTGTTTTGGCTGACTCCTGAGACCGGGAGCAGTCGTCAGAGCTAGCAGTCTCCTTTTGTAGCTTCACTCCTTTCCATACTGCGTAGGAGCAGGAATGTTTAAAACAGTCAAACTCGCTAGGGATGGTTGCAACCGGATCAGATTAGATCGATACCGTATTCGGCTGCCGGTCCGTTACATACCGATACGCTCCCCGTCTGTGTCTGGAAACTCTGGATGGACTCGCCAGACCAGGAAAGAAAGGTGAGTGCTCCCCTTTCTGAGTAAACAAGTCCTTCGGGGCTCTGGGGAGAAGACCGTAGAAGCTCCCGGGATGGGACTGCCCAAGCCTTTGACTTGTTGGCCTGTTAGCCTCCTGCAAAGAACCCCCCCGCTAGAGTAATCTCTCCCGCTTAGCTGCAGATCTGAACAAGTGTCAACCTCCTCGATGGTCCAGGGTCTGCGTCGTCCTATCATTTGGGGGTCATAGTCAGCCGTGCAGATGAACGTAGACAGACTGATTCTCGCCAGTGTCTCGACAAGTCGACATCCTGCAGAGTACCGCAGAGTATACTCCGTCCGATCCGTAGGCGGGTAAAGTTACAGACGGTACGACGAGCGTAATGACGTTTTCCAGGTGCCATAACATTTGCCACTTGCAGGAAAGAAAGCACCGGATCGCTTGTGTGCGTTTACTTTTTTCCCGCCTTCTTTTCCTCGCTTTGCCCTCGCGCTCTCCACATCATTCTGATTTCACCCCCGTCCTATCTGATCCGTTCGTTGTATTTAACCTGCAGACCTGCAGACCTGTCCCTCTGTCGATTGTTGCACACATTGGCATCTCCTAAAGCAGACAAGCAATCCCGAATGATCACCCCCCCGGTGATTAACTATTAATAAGGACGCATCATTCTCTAGCGCCCAGCGGAACCGCCATCCCGGTTTTGCCCCAGGCCCGAAAATCGTCGACTCGCCTCTCCCTTCCCTTCCGCTCGCCCCCAGCGTCTGCACTTTGCATTCCTTCCCTACGATCAGTCAGATCGGCTCAGGAAACGTTGGATTGAACCGTCCCACCGGTCTAATTTAGACCGTCCCCAGTCGTTCGGTTCCGTCTCCTTTTCTTTTTCTTGTTTTTGCTTTTTCTGGCCGTTCTGGCTTTCTTAAATCATACCTCCTCCAACCATCACCTCTCGATTTTTTCTCTCCAAAGCTCGACTCTGCAATTCCCCTTCCTGGAGTCTTGCCATACTCTCTGCCTTGACTACACACCGTCTCTATATCTTCTCGTCAAACTTTAACCGGCCCAATGGGTATGTGATCACCATCCCCCCCTGCCCGGCTATCTATCGACCGTGTCACCTCGGTCTTTCTATCGTCGCCCCATCATCAAGCACCAATTGCTCATTACTGACTGTATAAAAAACAGTTCACGCAGTCCTTGAACCCCCGGTGCGGGCCAATGCGCCGAGGTCCTCGCCCACCTTCAATGGAGACCACCGGGCTATTCCCGTGTCGTCCACTTCCCATCCCGATAACCCGGTTCCCGAGGAACCTCGCGGCGTCCGATCTTTATCGGTCACTGATATGACCTTCGATGGTTTCGGCGCCCCTTCCCAGGATACCAAACTTAGCACCGACTCGCAGTCAACGCCCGCCACAGATCTCCAGTCGGACACCGAAACCCTAGCACGCAAGCAGTCTGTCGTTGACGATGACTCTGGCCGTGAACGCCGAGCCTCCACCGTCCTCATCTCCCAGAACTCAGAGGACATGAGACGGCTCCTAGAGAATGTCGGCATTGGTGGCACTCAGAAGGTGCAGCCTCTTTGCTGTGGCGGTGGATGCTGCCGCAGCCAGCCCTTGCGGAGGACCTCGGAGCCGGTTTCCGGGGTCAATTATATCACTGCCCCCGACAACAAGGCCTACCGGGATTTGAAGTTGAATGTGGACTATCTCACCTTTGACAGCGAGCTGACCAGCGTGGTCGAGCTTCCCGAGAAGACCGTCTCCTTCTCGGCCATCCCGGCATCCGCCGTGGATATGCAGCTGGGACCGACGGATCACCCGCCTCCGTTTGTCCAGCCTCACCCTCCGTACAATGTGTACCGCGCTCCCGTGCACCATGCCCGCGAGCTTACCAAGCCCGGTGCCGAGAAGCGAACGTACCATTTTGACATCGACGTGACCGACTATCCCGCCGAGAGCGGCATGGTGGACTTCGTCGTGGGCGGTGCCATTGGCGTGTGCCCCCGAAACAAGGACGAAGAGGTCGACGACATCTTCAACCAGCTGGGAGTTCCCAAGTCCATCCGAGACAAGAAGGTCTCGGTGCGCACCGCCAAAGGCCGCTGGCCGACTATCTGGGGTGATGATAAGCCGCGCGAGCTGATCACCACCCGCCGAGAGCTTCTCAACTGGTGCGCGGACATCCAGAGTTACGCCCCCACCAAGGGCCTCTTCCGGTTGCTGGCGGAGTACGCCAGCGACATCGACGAGAAGCAGATCCTCATGTTCCTTTCCTCCGCTCAGGGCCAGGGCGCCTTCTGCGATCTCCGCACCGCGTCGCACGTCAGTGTCTCGCAGTTGCTGCACGCCTTCCCTTCCTCGCAGCCCCCTCTTGACCACCTCCTCTCCGTCCTGAACACCCTCATGCCCCGCTTCTACTCCCTCTCGCAGGACCCCCTGCTCTCGTGCACAAAGGGCGCCCAGCCCCGTCGTCTGGTCGAAGTGGCTGTCAGCGTAGCCGAGACGGACGACTGGAAGGGCGGCTTGCGGACGGGCGTGGGATCTGGCTATCTCGAGCGACTGGCGCAGCAGGTGGTGCAAGCCGAGAAGCGAGGCATCGACCCTAGCACGCTCGACCTGCACGTCCCCATGTTTCGCGGCCTGATGGCCAACCCGCTGGCCACGCGGTTCGCCTCCGACGGACCGATGCTGCTGATCGGCGCCGGCGTCGGCATCGCCCCCTTCCGCGGCTTCGTGCAGCGTCGTCTGCAGTCGGCCAACTGCGCCAACAAGGTCTGGGTGCTCCAGGGTGTCCGTGACTCGCTGCTGGACGAACTCTACCGCGGCGAGTGGGGCGTCGACGAGGACAAGGTTCGCACGGTCGTCCAAAGCCGTCGCGGCGAGAGCATGTACGTCCAGGAGGAAGTGCGTCACCAGGCCGACCTGGTCTGGTTTGTCATCAATGCGCTGGACGGCCGGGTCTTCGTCTGCGGTAGCGGCAAGGGCATGGGCGAGGGTGTCGAGGCCGCTCTGGTCGACGTCGCCATGGCCAAGGGTAACCTGAACGTGGAAGAAGCTCAGCAGTTCTGGGCGAACAAGAAAGAAGCAGGTCAATACATTGCCGTAAGTGTCATGTCCCTAACATATCTAAATATCATCACTCACTAACCACCCCACAGGAAACTTGGTAAACCAAACCTGCGCCACAATTTGTACATCTTTTCATGTCATATTCTTTCCCCGGCTGAATCGATTTCAACCGGTCTTATCGCATCCTTCTCATCTGCTTGATTATTGTTTGATCCGGTCAGCCCGTGCGCTGATAAACGCATGCATGCTATTTCGTCTTGCTTGTTTTTTATTATTATTGTCAATGGTTTTGGATATCTGCGTGTTTTAGCGGGGTGGCTTATTTGCTTTTTCGTTTTTTTGCTTCTTGACCTGCCTTTGTCTATGCCTATCTGTCTATTATCTCTTTTTTCGGCTGTGCCGGCACGTGTTATTTTTTGTCTGTTCAAAATCAGGCTGTGCATTTAGATTATATGGTAGCAATACCTAATCCATGGGGTTATTACATATTCATTTCTTAAGTCTCTCTGTTCCAATTCATCTTAGCCCGATATGCACACATTCTAGTACTCCGTATGCCTCTATTCATTAATTTATTTTTCCTAACCCAGCATACCTATTAGAGTCGACGAAGAGCTGAGACTCTTTGTAATTGCTTATGCACATATTGGAGTAGATTCTAGGGCCCGAAAACAACAATCCACGAAGGTGGACGTCTACTAGCCCCAAGTAGGAAGTCCGGGCCGCGAAATCAGCCCCCAAATCATGAGTCAACACAATAACAGTCCATGATAGGTCTATAGCCTGCAAAGCTTGTTTCGAATCCAGAATCCATAGAACCTTGCACGGAAATAATCTGAATGATGAACGCTCCAAGCAATATAAATATGAGGCAGATGCCGTCAGCAAATATTCAATCCTCGTCTCAGGCCATTCAGTCTAATCCAAACATCTTACCATTAATCTCTCACAATGTCTTCTCTCACATTGAACGTCTCCCATGAGACCTCCCTACATGCACAAATCACTCGACCTTCTCTCCCTTCGGACAAACCTCTTCTTGTCTTTCTCCACTACTGGGGAGGATCCTCTTCCACATGGCACAAACTCACGTCACCCGATTCACCAACAACCGTGGCTACCGCCTATCCAACCATTGCTCTCGACCTACGAGGATGGGGTAAATCGACAGGGCCAGCAGACTCACACGGAGCCCCTTATTCAATCTCTACACTAGCCTCGGACGTTGCCTTTACCCTGCAACACATCTCGTCCAACAATGACACGCAAGATCTCCTGGCAAACGGCTTCGTCTTTGTCGGTCACTCCATGGGAGCCAAAGTGTCGCTGGCCACCCTCTCTGTTCTTCCTACCTATCTTCTCCAGAAAATGAAAGGTCTATTATTGGTGGCCCCCGCGCCGCCAGGAGCTCTGGAACTACCTTCCGAAATGAAGGACCAGCAAAAGGTTGCTTACCAGAGTGAGCAATCGATCCGGTGGACGGTCGAGAACGTACTTGCTCAGCCTGACAAGCTGAGTGAGCAAGACATCCACTTTGTTGTTCGGGATAGCTTGGGTGGGCATCAGCTGGCCAAGGAAGCGTGGCCAACATATGGCATGCAAGAGGATATTACAGACAGTTTAGCGAAGGCTCTAGGCTCGATTAACGGCGACGAGCTGCGAGTCAGTGTGCTTGTTGGGGAACGTGATATTGTTGAGCCGAAAGAGCGGGTCCTGGTTCAAGTCATCGGTTTCTTGCAAGAGAATGGAGTCAATACTGATTTGAAGATTGTAAATGGCGTGAAGCATTTGATTCCATTGGAGGATCCTGAAGCAATTCAGAAGGAGATTGTTCTTTTTTAGACTGAGTCGTGTGCTATACATTGAATCCTACGCGCTTGTTGTTTATTTAGGTAACACATATTGATGAAATAGCTGCCGTGAGATTAAATCCAGGAGTATACACTACGGAGAGTGGTCTCAATCGTCTATCTTAAGCTCTAGTATTCAGACTACATGGGCAGACAACACCACATGCGTAAGACGTACCGGTCATCATCAATGAAATAGGGCAAGGGTATCACATGACAGACTGTGCCACAAACTGAAGGTTACGAGTCACTGGCTTTCAACGCTACGTCAACTTCAGTCTAGCCTGCCCTTTTCTCTAATGAGGGATTTATTCTACAGTCGCATGTCATTTTTGCCCTCTAACATTTTTGCCGTCGGTAAGAAGAGGGCCCGTTGTGAGACTAGTTGAAGCCATCAACGTATCGGATATTCTGAGTCCAATGCAGCGCATATCAACTACAGCGGTAGCTAACTACTCTAATTGGCTTACCTAGTGACTTAATCTGCACGATCCACGGAGTATGACATCTTTCTTTTGCCCGCTTCCGCGCCGTTGGTTTTCATTCCCAATCTTAGGAAAGGGGGTCAAAGCACCCAGGTCCATGTCCCAACAATAGGCAGAACAGACTCTTAACCCGACCAATAGGTCAATTGTTACGCATCTCTTGAAATTGCCATGCCAATGGTTTCTCATAGTATCTGTTGCCAATTTCCGGGGGCGAGGTAGCCACTGCCCTATTGCCGATCTTAACCGCTTTGGGAGTCGGCGACACGCCGGGCGAGACGAGGCGCGCAGGCCATCACATCTCGCGGCGACAAACTTAACCCTGCAATACCCCTCCATATTCTCTTGGTGAGGTGGCACCAAGCTCATGGAGGAAAAGCGACACAGTCATGCATCGGAATTGTGAGCACGGTTCTCGAAGGATACTGGTCAGGCTCCATACCAACACCCAACATGCATGCCGAGCGATTCCGTGCTTCAACCTATCGTGCCGCCACTTAAGCGCTGGATTAATAGAAGGATTTGAATCACGCCGCGCGCTTCCATGTTGGTGATTGATGCATGCGTTCTGCGCTTAACTTTGGCTTCGTAAAGTCTCACTACTCATTTTAGTCCTCCAACCTAATCCACGGCCCAAGGTTCCAAGCACAAGTTGCACTCGATACGCGATGATCACCCACAGCGTAGCGCCATGGAGATGTGCCATCAAGCTGCATCGGTGCATACACACTCGATTGCCTGTCTACGCCCGTGCGGAATGGCATTAAAAGGCGTGGGCTTTCTTTCCATGTTTGCTGGATTATCACTGCATTGAAATCTACGTCTTCATCATTGCATCTATCTACTTTCTTCTTTCAATCTACTCGTCTATCGTTCTACTCTTTGCAATAATGGCTTGTATTCACTGTCAGAGACGCAAGAGGGACTGCGATGAGAGAAGACCTCGATGCAACTTCTGTCGGGCTTCTCGTCTGAGATGCAGGTATGAGCAACGTCCTGCCCTGCTCCGGGCCCGGCGTGAGCAGAGAAGGACAGCGCCCGAAGAAACCCCAACCCCAACCCCAAGTCCGACAGAGAGGTCCGAAACCATGTCTCTACCTGAGAGGACCAATCCGAGGTATGCATGCTGCCTTCTACAAAGTAAACATATATCTGACCGACCACCCCAGCCCCATCAGCCCTCCCGCGATACAGCAATATGTCCATACATTGGACCCTTTCAAAAATTACCTACGGCAAAAGAGCATTTTCTCAAAATTCCTCGCCTCATGGGACGACGAATTCCCGCACCTCAAGGAAATGGAAGATGTCGAACAAACCGCCATACACTTCAATTTCGACGAGCCTGGAATCAAACTTCCGCCTCCGTATAACCCGATTGGCAGGAAACCTACAGAGTCCGAGCGTCGACAAGGCATTACCGCTGTCACTTGGCCCAGTGAGTTGGTTTCATCGGAGCCTCAGCCGCCTTACCTCGGGGGCCTCCCTGTCCGTCTCCTTACGCAGTATTACGCGCGAGTCATTGACGGGCAGCTCACGTACAAGCGGCCGGATTGGACTTATTACACTTTCTTCTTTCATCGCTTCAATGCGCATTATCGCTGCGTGTTGTCTGCTACCCAAACTTGGGCATCTGCGAGCTTGCATTCTGCAGGGAGGAAGGAGTCTCTCGACGATGCTCTGCAGAGCTACTATGATAGCATGTCGATGATGGCCCAGAAATACGGCATAACGGTGAATTCGCCGAGTACTGTTGAACACAGGATGGAAAGAGTAGCGAATTTCTTGACCTCCACGAATACAGAGGAAAAAGATGCCATGTTCGTGACGTACTTCTTGCTTGCGCTCTTCGATCTCATGACAGCTCGATCGCCTCAGCTTCGTGGTATACTGTCATTCATGGCCTCGTTCTTGAGGAATCCGAACTTCAGATCACAGATGACTGGCGTGCAAGCGCGCGTTGCTTACTGGGTGAGCTCACTATCTAATCCCATCATACTATAACTACTAACCAACACCACCAGTTCTGTATTCTTGACAGCAAAGCATGTGCCTTTCAACAGAGTGGAGGCGCCGTCCTCAAGGCCATGGGTAGTGAACCGTATCAACTAGCTGCCCTGCATTCATCGCACACTGTGCTTCAACAAGCCTTCCGCACCACCCTCACTGAGCGCGAGGAATCAATCCAGAGCACTAAACTGCTTCTCCAAGACCTCATGTTCCGCTTAACAGTTCTCCTCCCCCAGATCACCGAGGCCAAGCATCGTCTCCCCGATACCCAGCACGTCCAAGCCATCCGCGAGAAACTTAACATCCACAAACAAACCATCGATATGAAGTTCTCAGCTGTCGATTACGACGACGCTCAATGCCGGGCAATGTTCCTGGTAAGCTCCGCCCTCTACCACGGGCTCGAGATCTCGTTTTCGCGATCCCTTCGTCCGAATGATGCGAGATATGCTGCCGGTCAGCACGCTATCAGCATCCTTCAGATTTCGCAGAAGCTCGCGGCTTTGCAGCTGGATGGGGTAATTTTGAGGGCGCCGTCGATGAAGATCTGGCCTCTTCCGCTCGTTATGGCGGCCATTGAGGTCGAGGATATCGTTAATCGTGAATGTGCCATCAAGCTCCTCGCCTCGTTCGTGCCCGTCATTAGTGAGCATCATACCTGGGCGAAGAAGTTCGCCGAGACGGTTTGCGAACGCGAGGACAAGGCTGGCAGTCGACTTGACTGGGAACCTATCATGAAGGATCTGAACGATGGGTTGGTAATATAGGTGTTTTGTTTCTGTTTACTTCTGCTGTTTGTTCTTTGTCAGTTTGGATTGATCTGATCTATGGATTGGTACTTGTTCTACGGCGTCCGGGATTTTTTATTGTCTCTTGTTGTTGTCTAGGAAATTTGGCCCCTACTTTCGCCGCTCATTTTGCTTTTTTTTTTTTTTTTTTTTTTTTCATGATTTTGTTTTAAACGGCCTCGGTCCCTAAATTGCTGCTGGTCTATCAATATGACCGTCTCGTTCCTTTTAAACCCCCGTTCCTTTCCCCAGTCTTCCGCAACCCCCTAAACCAAATAACCCAAGAAGATCCCAACAGCCCATCTCCGTTGAGTACACATCTCTCAGAACACATCACACCATAACCACCCACCGTCGTAATTCGCCACTATCATGCCAATCTCTCGCTGCGCCCCTGAGCACATACTCCGTAAGCAAGGCCAGACAAGACAAGACCAAACCAACATGGATAGTGATACATCCAAAAAAAAGCCCCAATTACCCCACACAAGATGCGGAGTAAGAGTAACACCCGGCTCAATCCAACCAAACAGCACAGACAGCGCCATACGAACCGATCCGGGGGGTTATTTGCTCCCTCCCCTTCCCCTGCCTTCTCCTCATCTCGTTTCCCCTCTTTATACCTCAGGAACCTAGTCAGTCAGTCAGCTGGCTGGGTGTGTCCCGCCCGCTAACCCCCTGGTTAAACTCATACTTACAAATGTACATACGGAGCGGAGTATGTCATGCGTAGGGAAAATACTAACTAAACCGAATAACTAACTACTGAGTGAGCTAATTAAATAATTAAATCCTCATCCTTCGCGATTAATCTACACGATGACCGGTTTTACGTAATTGAGTTTGCGGGGACACGAGATAACTAGTCGTTAGGTGACTAACAGGCATCGGTTTTCCTTCAGGGATGGTCGTGAGTTTGGACCTTTTGAGGATGCAGGAGTCATCGGCTAGTTAGTACGGCTTGGGAGCTGGAGAATGTAGCATCGAAGTGGAGAATTGTTCCTACAGACAGGCAGACTCTGAAGACAGATGGGGGTTATGGATATGATAACTACAGCTAGCGGAAAGAGAAGACGACCCTGAAAGCATCAAATTAAGGATTGTTGAAACATATGTATATACCTAGACCCGACCGACCGACCACAATAGATAGATAGATCGGTTTGTGTCTCCTATGTACAAAAAAAGAAAAAGGAATTGTCACCAGCCAGCTGTCAGTCGTAGTATGTCCCCTGCCATTTGTTTTCATTTTTTGACCCCCAATTTCCCCGCCCTGTCTACTCCGTAGATAACGACCCCAGTAATGGACAAGAAAAAACAGTGGAAGGAAAAGAAAACACCGGCAAGACAAACACGGAGGAGACTAAAGAGTCGCCGAGCGATATCCAGCCGGAATCGCCTCTGCCATCGTCATCCCACTAAGAACGCTATCGGGGAAGGACTGCGGCATGATTTCGGGGATCAACTGGCCCAAGCTACCATATCCGTCCATCATGCCATCAACCAGGGCCCCAGGGGGCGGCGGGGGTGGCATGAACTGGATGTGCTCCATGCTCAACTTCCGAGCATCTCCGAAGGAAGATTGCGAGCCATCCAAGGCACCGGAGCAGGGGTCGGTGCACTCAGCGCAGCGGCGCTTGAACTCGGCGATCATGCAGGAGAAGCGGTACGCAATGTGGTCTTCGTTGGGGGCCAGGTGGAGCAGGTACATCTGGATCTGGTCGATGAGGGGATCGAGGAAGTTGAAGTCGCAGAGGTTGAGCGCGGCGTAGCCGACGATGATATACGTCTGATCGACGACGCTGAGGGCAGGGGAGAGGCGCAGTTGCAAGAACTTCGAGATGATGAGTCGTGAATCTTGGATGACTTCGGCTGTGAGTCGGTCGGACTCGGACTGGAATCGCATGGCGGTTCTGTGGAGCAGGATTTGGCAGTACCACAAGCTTAGTTCGAATGTCGAACTCTCTTCGCCGGCTGTAGGGCTGGTTAGCTTGATGTTCTTGATAAAGGAATTCAGTAGACTCACTGAATAGATGAGCCCATTCCATTTTCCAACGCTCGATCTCCTCATATTCGACGTCGGAAAGTCGCATGCGTGGGTTGCTGCCCTGCAGCTTCAACGTAATCAGATAGAGCTGAATCTCCGCCACGACTTTTCCGTCTTCGAATGTCGCGCTCGTGTGCTCTAGCAGCCGAGGGCAGTGATCCAGATATCGCTGTTGTATATGTAACGGACGTGCATTTCCGACCGCGAATCTAATCATACATTAGCAAAATTCGAGACCGGGCTCGTGTTCCCAAGTTGAAATCATACCGTAGCTGCGTCAGGCAGAAGATATTCCACAGCCGCAATTGCGTGGCCGTTTTATTGTCCACGATGAGCTCGGAAGAGGTATAGTTGAGGAATTCAAAAGTTACAAGCGAATGGTTGATGGAATTCCCACTCAATAGCCAGCTATCAATGGGTGCCTCTCTTTGAACGGCCGCGGGCCATAGACAAAGAAGGGCAAGAGCTTGAAGCGATTCGTACTGCAGAGGAGGCTTATCCCAGAGCGTATTGACCGCTTCATGTCGGACTTGGAGATACATGGCACGAGTCACCTGTGCTGGTATGCCCGGGACATATCGCGACGCCAGTAGACAGGCTGTGTTGTATAGTAGCGAATCGGTTCCTCGCATCTCGTCCTGAATATCCGACAAACTATTGATCGAAACCCAGGGTCCGAAATGCTCCACAAATCTAGATTGGTTATTAGAAGCTAATATTTAGCAAATGCTGGGAAGGGCCTTCGTACAATTGCATTAATTTGAGTGATAATTTGGAGTCTATGATGCCTTTCTCCATATTGCTCCCACAGAATGGTGAGCTAGGGGTGATGCAATTCGGTTCGCCGAAAAACTCGGATTGGAGCTCTTGGATCAAACGAATAGGTTTGGGCAGAAACGGGGAGAACTGGCTGCTTTCGATGGAGGCCGTTTCCTCCGTGTTGGTGCTTTGAGTCAATTGGGGCGCGGACATGCTTGAGATGCTGGGCGGTTGGTTTATGATTTGGCGCAGCATGCCCGTCATTTCGCGCATGCTCCGCTCGAGCGAACTGAGACGCTCTTCAATTGAAGGAATAGCGGTCGTCGCATCCGACCACATCGACGCATTATCTTGGGAGCGTTCGCTGGTCTCGGGTAGCTGGCACTCGATTCTATTGAAAAGATCCAATCTCGTGTCAGAATCTTAATTTTAAGCATTGCACTCCATATGTTTTTCGCGCTCAATTCTGTCGTTTTTGCGGAAAACACATCGAATATCGTATTCTACTCTCCATGGAAAGCTATTCCTACCTCAATGATAGACACCGGCGGCATGCATGGCCGCGAGGGTCTAGGTCGCACCGAGTTTTTAGCTTGCGACAAGTATTGCAGGCCGTCATTGACCGCCGTATACGGCCTTTCGGACGCGCAGCTTCATCATTGACAGAAGAACTCAGTCTCCTGTCATCGTCTGCAATTTGAACCGGTTTGTGCTCCCACGCAGGGGCTTCAAATTTAATTTCCTCGACGGTTCTCGTCATGGCATTCGAAAACAGCCACTGATCAATCGACAAAAAGATTGATAGAGGGGATGGTCTGGGTTAAAATCGATAGGTAGGGAAACAGGACCAAGGAGTGAATCTCTCGTGCAAATCATTCAGATTTAGCATCGGTGGGGAGAAAAATCGCACTTATAACCGGCCACACGGGCTTCGGGCGAGCAGCGAGAGATTGTGCTAGCATGCTAGTGATTGACGAAATAAACCCCCCTAGGGTGGTCATTTAGTCTGGACCTGGGGTAAAAGTCAATACACGGGCGAATAGCAGGCAGTCCGTGTCCCTAAGCGCCTTCTAGAAAGATAGAATGGTGGTTGCGATATTATGCTGCAACAAGAGAGGGGTTGATTGACGTGCGCCATTGTAATCTGCTGTGGTCCCGATGTAAACCGGGTCGCAAATAGAATAAAACAATAAAATAAAATAAAATAAAAAGGAGTCCCGCCTTGGGGTGAGGGGTTGTGGTTGGACTGACACCAAAGTAAAATGCGTTAGGAGCTGGCCGCTGACCTCCGATGATTTGTTGATACAGTCCGTCGTTGCTTATCATCGTTGTTGGTGGTGATAATCGGGCAAGACGTCCCGAATCAGCAGTCCCCCGACTCGTTCGAATTTCCAGCATTTGATTGATGAACAGCCACAGCAATTGGGCTCTTCCCTCCCTTTTTTTCCCGGTCCCTTCCCCCCCTCCCTTCCTTCGTGCCTGGTGTGGTGGTTGGTAGCCCTAGGGCCCTTCACCCTCCTAAATCTGGCTCCCGCATTCCCGCCGTCCCTTCGTGTTGTCGCGATCCGAGCGCCCTTGGTGATTCGAAGTCAGAATAATTAAAGATAATGAAGTCAAGCCGATCCCGCAGATCATCAAGATATCAGATCCTTCCAAGGTATAGACATCTGGACATGTGCCATTCCCTTATAAGCTCGTATAAGTTGAAAATTTCTGTCGATTTCGTGTCTACATCAAACAGCGAATCCTGCAATGCAACGCTGAACTCTTGGCCAGACGGCTACCAGCGGAACTGTTCATGGTTATTTCGCACCGTACGATAGCGCTGGGCTAGGCTACCCATGTTTAGGTTCTTAGCCAACAAAACGCTGCCCATGCAGGTGTATAGCATGGTCTGCTCTGCCAGGAACATCGTAAGAGGGGAAAAGTGGGGGAGTCAAGAAGCCAGTCCGCAATGTGACCTATTCGAGACAAGCGTGTCATGGCCAATATAATCTGCTGTTCTTCTCTTCTCGTCCTAAGGCCGATTGTGCAATATGACTGGTTGTCGCCATAATCGCCGAGGGTCTTGCCAAAGACCATGATTTTCAGTCGACGTTGGCTAGTCCATGATGTTCAGGAACCCACTCGGGGCTATAGGGTGTGTGTGGATCCTGTAAGATGCCCTTCTCGGTCAGGGTCCTTGGAGTATACTCCGTCAGACATGCCACGACTTGACATGGTCTGAAAGAGGCACACATCAGTCTCTTTCCTCCCTCCCTCAGCGAAACACCTTCAATTTCCGCAGGATGCGGTATAGACTCTTGCGGCCGGATCATCTCCCCAGGACAGATTGTGCCCCTAGTCTATTTGCAATTAATATTACGATGTCAAGCAATTTTAGTGTCATGTCGACCGTGCTTCCTCCCGTCCTAGACCGCTTATGGAACACAACGCATTCGGGCTGCGACACCCAGTTGAGGGGAAAAGAGCGCATCTGGCGCTATTGTGCCGCGCTTTCTTCACATGCTTTCATTGACCGTCCCGTGGCAGGGGCGAGTTCCAAGCCGCGAATAGGCAGGATTGAGGGCGGTGGTTTTAGGTGCCAAGCTTGAAAAAAGAAAAAAGGGCCGGGATGTCGTTGGGAGGAGAATAAGATTGATTCTCAGCCAATGCCCACCTAGCGTTGACACTAATTCGGCCCTTTTCCCTTGCCTTCCCCTTTTTTTCCCTTTGCAAGGCAACTCAGTGGGTCTTCCGCCCGTCCATCATTGGCAATTGAATCGATCGTGTACTCCACAGGTCTGATAGAATGGTTGCATCGATATGGCATGTCTCACATGTTATCATTTGCTGGATTCTTCAGTGATCGAACAGAAATTACTGCGCGGTTTTGATTGAAGTCAGCAGCCTAAAAATGAGCTATTTGTTGCCCAGACGTGGTGGCAATAAGACCAACCGTTTCGGAGAGCTCCGAAGTCCAAGCACAGCCTTGCCATTCTTATCACAGGAGAAACGAAAAGAACAAACAGAAAAGGTTCCAGCGCGTACCTGCAGCTTTCCCATAAAGGAGAATTATCTACTTTAGTTGATTAGTCCTCTTCCTGCCGCTGCGATCCGACACCATTGGAGGAAAAATTGGGAGCACAGAACGAGGGGAACGCAGAGAAAGAACTGGCCCAGAGGCCGCCGCATCTGCTGCGCTGTGCCTTTTTCTTCTATTTCCCCTCTAGGAAGGAGGATAACTGAAGACCACGATCCGGATCCTACACTACTCCGCAGCGGGTTAGCAGTCTATCCTGCACTAGGGTCTGTTGGCTGACGGTGGGGAAAATAACTTTATCCAGTCACCTCCTAACGATCTGGGTTGTGGCCGGCTTTGGCCTTGAATTGGATCCTGCAGATTCAACCGGGAGTGTTGGATTTTTTTTTCTTTTTTCTTCTTGTTGGTGACCATCACCAGAGGGCTGCAACTGCAAGTGCATCAAAATCCTAGTCATCTGAAGATTATCTCGCTCATCTCCTATCATTCCATCGGATAAGCCGTACGGAAAAAGGGGCGATGAAGTTGTAGATCGGGGCCAGGAGATGGGAGAAAGGGAAGGTGGAAAGCGTGGGAAGGAAAGGGCGGAAGAAATCCCCGAGCGACACATGACATTCGTTCCTCAGGCAGCCCTGCGCGTATTCCGTAGAGACTGCATGTACCTATGGAGTAGAACGTTGCTCACTGGCAATCCTCAACCAACCGTGTTCTCTCGCTCTCTTCAAATGTCTGCAGTTGTCTTCAACAAAAGCTTTAGGTAACACTTTGGCATAGCATGTTGCACCACATATCGCGAAAGCTAATATCCCTCAAAGTTTAGAGCGCCGTTAGCCGTCAATTTCCGCTACCCTGGGCTTACATCGGAAGACGTTTGTATCCTCTGCAACGCCATAAGAGCAAGGGTCTCAGGGGACTATGCGTCAGCGGGACTACCCCTGGGTCTATGCGACTGCAAGCGAATGCCTATCGAACCTATAACGAGCTAGGATCATCCCACGGGTGTTACGGGTAGATTCGAATGGAACGGCCCATATCAAATATCTCATGTTGTTTAGGTACCCTGAGCCTTCCGAGATCAACATTTGATACAGATGGAGCGAATGAGTGGACTGGCATAACCGCCTATGTTGATGTACCAGCCGTTCTTTGATGGCAACTGACGGACAAGAGCTACACAGAGTGCTCCAATCGTCCGGAAGCTGTCGTCTATGGAAATCAGTCAATACATGCAGCTTCCTATCCAAATAGCTACCTTCGCAAATCCACTGCAAAGTTGCTCCCTCCACCGTCTCCGCCCGAGTACCCTTCGATAAGAATGCTACACATAAGCAATGGCACCATCCGAGAGCTTGTTGAGGAACCGTAACTTCACGTGGCTGAAGCTGTTTGTGTCTCAATGCTTGGTTGCTTCCCCCGAGGGGATGGGCTGAACATGCCAAGTAGGGTAGGCCGACGCCTCACCCCTGCCCAGTGAGGACCGCTGGAGACAGTGGACGCTTGGGAGCGGTTATTTCTGGGGATGAACAACCGTATGACAGAGCTTAGAGCAGCAGAGTGTCATAGTTTTAGTCCGGTCCGGGAGGATCAATAAACCTCGATACGGTTATGTTATTGCGGTGCTTTTGCTGCGATGCAACGTCGTGATGATGTTACAACAGCAGTCAAGCGCGGAGCTCTTCCAGTCTGTTGCACCTAGATGAAGGCCTGCACCTATTGCATTCCTCAAAAAACGGATCTCTGTTGTGTCGATACCAACCGTGACTTCCTTTCCATTCCTCCTTCAAATTCTACCAACTTATTGGCTACCTCTTACAGACTTTTCCCTTGATGCACACCTTCAGCAAATCATTTGCATCCCATAAGACATACTCCAGTCTACCTTTATTTTCAAATTTGCTCGCCCATTCATAGCATATGAGGTACGGTGCAAATAACTTCATGCGGCGTTTAGGTGGACCCAATGTTTCCAGCAATATGTTCCATAAACACGTATCTGCGACCGTTTGGTACTTCAGAGCCCTATAGTTCTCCTTGATTTTGATTTGAACGGCCAAGAAGGAGTCCCTTCGGGTGCTAGAATATAAGAACGTGAGTCGATTTTACCTCGCTAGGAAATTTCGGGTACTACCATGTCCCAGAGACACAGGTATATATATGAGTGCTTGTGTGTTTTTTATCTCCGACCCATCTTGCCTGCATCATTCCCTAGATCCTAGAGGAAGCTACATGTCCAATACGGCTTCGATCAGATAGTGTGAGGTGTCAGAAGCGGCAACACTACTACGGAGTACCGTTGATTATATATTGTTCCACTCCGTAGAAGCGAGTCAACAATGAACAAACACTACCGGGGAGAACGCCAGTACACAAAGGGACTAAGAACAGAACTACCCCGGCAGGATAAGATGTGATCCGGCACATCCGAGGATCTCGTGGAGATGGACGAAGTGGTGGTCCGCAGGCAAATCGGACGTTAACCCCGACGCCACTGGAAAACCCCGGGCGCAATTGGTCCGACGGCGAAGAGTTTAACTGATGTTCGCTCCACCCCCAGAGATGGATTCCTTCATAAGTTCATGCACAGCTGATCCGGGTTCCTATCCCTACCCGACCTGGCGGAGTACGGAGTCATCCTGCTGTTCCCTCTCAGCAGTCGACGTCTAGACGACGATCGCTCCTCCGGTCGAGCTCACCGGTCGACACGAGGCTAGAAAAGGGTGGAAAGACCAGGGGAGGAGTTGCACGTCTCCGAACCACCAACCACGATGAATCCGTGACAAATCCAGGGGCGGCCGAAAGAAAATTCGCCGCCGAGGGTGGAGCGACTCCATTATGACTCCAGACACGCGTGCCGATGTCGGCCACGAACCGAAATGTCTCGAGCGCCCGTTAGAAATTGCGCAGAGTTTGGGCCTTTTAGCTTTCTGTTTTGCCACATGGACTTCTATAAACAGACAAATACCCCAAATCCCTCGTGTTCCTGACGTTCCTGGCCGGTTTTGACATCTCGTCGGTGCTGTGATAGCTTCATTTCTGTTCAACCCAGAAAGCTACTCCGTCGTCCCGTCTACTCTCGCAAGCACTACCTACCGGAACCACTTCCGCCTACCGACCGACCGACCGACCGATCGATTTTGAGAAATTCCCACAATCATGGCGTCTCTGGACACGAAAGACATCGAGGGGGTGCCCAACTGGAATGCTACGGATTCCACGGAGAAGCAGCTGGAGGATGAGAAGGCGCCTCCATCCCTCGAGAATGATCCTTTCGGCGCTGAAGAGATCGCAGAGGTGAAGTACAAGACCTTGGACTGGTGGTAAGTTCTCTTGTGCATCGTGGCGACACCTTCAATCGAACCCGGTGGCTGATATCATCGTGTGCTCTTTAGGCAATCTGGAATCCGTATGACTCCGAGAACAAGCTCTCAATTTGAATCTCATTCTAACTCGCACCGTTATAGTCATGATTGCTGAGACAGTTTCGTTGGGTGTTCTTTCGCTGCCTGCGACCGTTGCCTCGATTGGCTTTGCTCCGTAAGTCCTTTGAATCCTCCGTGGATCAATGGCTCTCGCCTTCTAACGCTCAACAGTGCCATTGTCTTGATTATCGGCCTCGGCATCGTTGCCACGTATTCCGGTTATGTCATCGGACAATTCAAGACTCGATACCCTCATATTCACAGTATGGCTGATGCCGGCGAGGTCCTGATGGGCACCTTCGGGCGGAATCTCTTTGAGGTTGCTCAGCTTCTGTTTTTCCTTTTTGCGACCGGCAGTCATCTTCTCACCTTCACCGTCATGATGAACACCTTGACGGACCATGGAACATGCTCCATTGTTTTTGGAGTGATGGGCTTGGTTCTCTCTTTGATCTTTTCTCTGCCGCGAACCATGAAAAATGTTTCGTGGCTCGCCTTGATCTGTACGGACTTCGTCTCTTTATGCTTTTATGAGTATCGGTGAACTAACATCTGCCACAGCATTCATCAGTATCTTCACGGCGATGATGATCACCATGATCGGTGTCGCAGTCGAACGACCGGGCGATGGTGTCACGGAGGTCACTCGCAAGACCAGCTTCGTCAACGGCTTCACGGCCGTTACCAACATCGCTTTTGCTTACTGTATGCTTTCCCTGTTTTTGATTCTCTCTGCGGTCGCTAATGATCGATCTCAGGTGGTCATCCTGCCTTCTTCGGATTCATCTCCGAAATGAAAGACCCCCGAGACTTCCCCAAGTCTCTGTGTATGCTTCAAGGCTTTGAAATCGTCATGTACACCGTCGTTTCGGCCGTGATCTATCGCTATGCCGGACAGAGTGTCACCTCCCCCGCCCTGGGATCCACGGGTCCCATCCTTCGCAAGGTGGCCTACGGAATTGCCATGCCTACCATCGTCATCGCCGGTGTTGTTCTGGGCCACGTTGCCATCAAGAACGTCTACGTCCGTATGTTCCGCCACACCGATATCATGCACAGGCGCGATTTCCGCGGCATCGGTGCCTGGGTTGGCCTGGCGACGGCATTCTGGGTCATTGCGTGGGTTATCGCCGAGGCGATTCCCGTCTTCAGCAACCTGCTCAGTCTCGTTAGCGCTCTGTTCGCCAGTTGGTTCTCGTTTGGCCTCCCTGGCATTTTCTGGCTCTACATGTACTGGGGAAACTACTTTAACTCCACCAAGAAGACCCTCCTCACCCTCGCCAATGTCGGACTGGTCCTGATTGGCGGGACTATCTGCGTCTGCGGTCTCTGGGTCTCCGGAGTCGCGATTCACAACGACGGCTCCAAAAGCAGTTTCTCATGCGCGAACAATGCATGAGCTAACTCAATGCTTTCTTGTTTTTCGGAGTTCAAGCGCAATCTTTCTATCCTCGTTTCTTAGCAGCATTGGCATTTGAAGCCATCACCTTTTTGCATATACCCCACGTCTGTCTTATCAACTATGGGGCCAATTCTTCTCTTCCTGATGAGACGAGACTCCGCGGGTAGTAGGAGACGCGATTCGACGATTTCATCGAGATATGAAAACTATCCCGACCGTATTGTTGACTGTGCGAGCACCTCGCTCATCACAATACCCATCCAGACACCGCACGCAATACCAGACATGGTTTCTGTGCCGGGCAATCAGGACTTCTGAATCCCATCCGGCAATCCAGACTACCTAGTCTTTGTTTTGCGTGGCACTGGCATGTGTCTACCGCTCACCATTCCACACTACCTCACCGTGTTCGATCACGGCTGTCCTGTATAATACCTTACTGTATATAGATATAGATACCTGCCATAGATCATGATCTATGGTTGCATTTTTGTGCATACATTGCGAAATCAATTTTTGACATCACATTGGACTTTCCATGTCTCTCAAGGACTAGTCTACTTTACACATTACTGTTACGAAATCCCATCTTTCACAACCAAACCCAGCACGCAGTATTCATTCAGCACTCTGCTTGGCGATGACTGATGACAGATGACTGATCCTCGCCTCTTCCGGACAGCAGTTCGCTTCTGCATCGTCCTACCACGTGAGCCGATCACATTTACTGTATCACCAGTTCCAGAAAAAAACTGCTCCATCAATCCATCTGTGCTTAAGCCTAATCACCTTGCGATGCAGTGAAACATTGCCGTTGATGTACGCTAGAAGCAACATCGCACCCCATTCTTTTGATCTCTTACCTGCTTTCTACGCCCAAAATAGCCCCCGTACAACAAACCAACCTTCAATCAAGGCAGAACAGCCTCATTTCCCAAGCACCGAGACATAACTACGCCATATACTCTGTCGCCTGACCTTCAGGCCCATACGATCGGGAAAAGGTTTCCGCATTGAGCATCCCCAGCTTGTACAACGTCAACAACCAGTAATCGGTCACTCATTCCGACTGCCTGCCTGCCTGTCCTGTCGTCCCCTTGCCTATCCACCCAGATTCATACGACATACGACACCACAAGAGCACATGCACCAATAACGGCGAGGGTACATGCGTGCATGCATTACTTATCTGCTACATGTTCTTTCGTTCTTTCTTCTATTTCCGAGGACGTTGTGCGACGTCAGAAGTCAGAAGCCAAGGCACCGACCCCTTTCTTTCTTTCTTTTCTTTGCTTTTTCTGGTCGTCTCAAACCCAATGGCAGGTATCTCCGTCCCAAGGTCGCATGGAAGCATGTAACACAGCAGATTTGAGCACGTGAGAGCCCGGCTTCAGGACAGCCTCTCCCCCCTTACAAGTCAGTGCAGTTGCTGGATACGACCACGTAGAAGGCCTGGGACGCGGCTCATGCAGTTGAAATGTTGGAATCCGACTTCCCTTTTTCTTTAATTTTTTTATTTTTTTATTTATTTATTTATTTTTTTTTTCATTTTTACTTGTAACAGAGGATCGCCGGAGGGGTCGGGTACATGGACATGGTGGTTCATCTTGGCTGTTTATATCCGTAAAGCTGGGTACGGGGGGTGGGTGGGTAAGTGACCAATCTCATATTAAATTAGCTATTTGGTTATAGTTTTATTCCGGGTGACCTGCCTTATGCATGAGCTGGAAAGTGACTTGCATGTGCCAGTTGGTTGTATTTCTGGTTAATATTCATCTGGCGGAGTTCCATTGGTCGAGTGGATGATTCCCACTCGATTGGGCCGAATATTGATTAATTGATCCCCCCAGTCGACCGAAGCAGTGATATTTAGTCCAATTTGGACCTTAAACTTCAATCAAAAGGTGAGAGTCATGCACCGGAGGGTACACCGTCGTACTAACTACCTCTCCCTGGCCCGTAGGGTCTGTAAGCTAATGTATGCATGTCTGTCTGTCGGTCCCGGTACATGCAGCGAAAGTCGTCCTGTCTACTGACGTGGTTCGCCCGATGCAGCTTGACCAGGGTCATTGTCGTTGTTGCCTTATGACTCGACGCCTCCGTCGTAATTGGCTTGAAACGACATCCTGACTGGCCTGTCCACTGGAGGACTGAGCGTGCAGAAGGCCCGTCTCGTCTTTTTGTCCCCCCTGTACCGTGTACCGCACGGAGGTACAGGTACATATAGGTACATGCATGCCTTAACGCTGCAGTATGACCTGAGCGGAGAAGGAGGGGGAGGGTGTGACAAAATCAAGGAAGGGGTGCATTTCATGAATGTCCCCTTCAGGTGAGGGAGCCTAAGGGTCTGTGTGTTTTGTGTTCGGCCGATTCTTGTGGCTGGGATGAGGCTGTTGTGGCGAGGCTCCGTCCTGCATACTACACTACGAATTCATTGCCCTTCCTTACCTTCTCCTGCCCACCTTACAGACGTCCCAAACTTCCTACCCTCCCACCAGATAACCGATTTCCTCTCTTCTCCTCCACTGTCTCTGGATTGGTGAACCTGAATATAGGGGTGGCTCGAACTTCGGGCTTACTCGGTGATTTTATTTCCTGTTTAGTTGGTGTTTGTGTCCACATCCCCCCGATTGAAAGGGCGATCTGCCGCATCCACGGTGGGGTGCAGATTGGCCCGTTTCCTGGTACCGGGAGAGAGGGAGAAAAAAATTCCCATGAAGATAATTCCTGATTGGATTCGGACGTTGACTGATTTGACTTTGAATTCGATACAATACAATAGTATAATAATATACAGCCATTCCAATTGCATGCCGGACGCCACCATTTCCTCGGATGCATTCTGCAATACTACCTGGTGCCATCCATCCTATCTCCCTCCATCCCATCTTCTCTCTTTCTGTCCTCGATTAGGATTTCTCGGGCAGTCAGACGTTGCATCAACCGTTAACCCAATATTCTTCCCCTCAGTACCTTAGCACGGACTCGCTCTATTTTACTTTTGATCTTCCCTCCATTCCAAGGACTGACACCTCCATGAGATCACTGACAAGCACCTACCACGCCATACCTAAATGCCCCTACCCTCGATCCACCGATCCACCAATCCACGGCGTCAGGCTGCTACCAAGTCAGAAAAAGTCAGCCAGGGATCCCCCTCACATGCACAGGACCTGCAACAGGAGGTGACAAGACATTCCGATGGGATTTTCTGGCATTCGCGCCACGCGCCACAGCCCGATTTCACCGCCATGTGATAGATCGGATAAGATTCCGAATGACATCCCTTGCCTGACAGGGTTACCACCACCTACGGATACTCCGTAGGTGGTTAAGTTATAATTGTCTCTTTTTTGCATATGTCGTTCGCTAGTTAGGTAGGGAACCGTTTCTGCCGTGTTCTGTTGCTACTGTGGCTCTTTTGCAATTATTTGTCTTTTTTTTGTACTTCAATTCCTTATCTGTATGTACTGTTTATTTTTGGCCATTTCCTCGCCTTCGCGCCTCCCTTCCTTCTCCATCTCCATCTCCACCCCGTGCTTCGCGCGTGCAGGGGTGATCGATCTACATATCTTTGTGTTACCTCGGTGCAGCAGAACCCTATCTATGCTGGACCGGAGTTCCATTCCGCTGGTTTCGGGATCTGGATCTGGATCTGGATTGGATCTGACTCGGAGGGCTGGCTTGGTATGTTGTTTCTATCATAGCTGGGGGATTGAATGCGAAGGGGAAGGGAGGGACTCTTTTACTCTATGTACATAAGGCTATATTTTGGGAGATCCCTTTCATGTGGCCGGCCTTGCTGATAGCCCAATACTACCTTTTAGATAAAGGCTTGGTTTAGTAGTTAGGTGCCTCGGTAACTGGTGGTAATCGATTCGTACTTCCTTTTCAATGTGTCCTCCTTATTCGGGGGATGTGCTGGGATTTTGATTCCCCCTGGGCATGGCCAAATAACTATCGGTTTTTCACTGCGCATGACACATAGGTAGGTAGCCTTATCTCCACACAAATATACACCTGATTAAATAGTCATCCTATCAAGTAACTGGTCACTTAATTGCTTGGTTACTCAATTGTATTGTATATAGCTATACGGCCATCAAACAATCCCATCATACCACTAATTTACTAAAAGAAAAAACATCCAAAACCCCATCTTCTCTCTCTCAATTTCCACAATGCAGGAATCAAATCTGTGTTTGTTTATGCATACAGGCACGTATACACTGGCAATCATTCATCCATCCACACATACATACATACTCCGTATATAGCCACAGCCCCGGTCCCAGCCGCTACAGCAACAGTAATAACATCCATCGACTTCGCTTCAAATTGACATTCCTGAAAACTCGCCTATCCACCACGTAGGTAGACAGTTACGGAAAAGGTCGGTAGCGACTTACTTAGATCGGATGTCCCGGATGGTTCATGACATTCGCTACCCTTCGGTTTCGGCCCCTTCGCCATCCCGCATGAACATGAACATGGACCTGTACACGAGAATCGACTAGCATTCTGAATCAGACTGAAACATCTGTCCTGTCCTGTCCTGTCCTGTCCTGTCCTGCGCAGTGCGGGTCGGACCCGTTCTTAAGTGCCGTATTGTGTTGGTCGGCAGTGTAACTACTAACGAACTGACTAGCTAGTGTTCTTTTGAGGAAAGGAGATAAAGAGAGAGAGAGAGAGAGAGAGAGAGAGAGAGAGAAGAATTTACCTTAAAAAAAAAGAAATCAAAACAAAACAAAGCAAAACAACATAAACACAAAACAAAACATTCCCAAACGACTCACAAATAAAAGGAATAAAAAAACCAATACTCGGCAAGTAAAAAGAACATGACTCGACTCGGTAGATACACATCTCCCCAACACCCGATCCCAGACCACCTACCAGCGGTACCACGGCACGGTACCGTTCGATTAGGTACGGATGTGGCACCCGATCCAGATAGATTTAGGGTTAACTCTGTTTCATAACATGACAATTGACAAGATGTGGATGACAGGCTTTAGGGACTCGCTTGCTTCCTTGGGGCCATGTTCATGGTTTATGGTGGCTTTTATGGATATGGTTCGTGATTTTCCCATGATCGATAATTAGTTATCTGAAATAAGTGACGAACTGATAATTCTAATAAAGAATGGGTGTAAGTGTACCTTACCCTGTAACCCAAAGGTCCCGTTTCAGATCCGGCTCAGATTCAGATTCGATTCCGATTCCGATTTCGATCGCGATCTTTCTTTTCCGAACAACAGAAAAAAAAAAAAAAAAAAAAAAAAAAAAAAAAAAAAAATATAAAAAAAAAAAATTCTTTCCTGTTCAGTTTTCACCGCCACGCAAAATCGGCAATCTGGGAAATGGAGACGATGGTGGGTCTGAAACCACAACCTCTGCCGGGTGTTCTGAGGTTCTCGGAGATACGATACGGGGATAACCATGGTTCGGGTGTTGTATGGTGGACTACCTACCTACTCCGTACGGAGGAGTACCGTAGTGCTTGGTGTTTGCGGTTTTACGTAGGTGGGATTTATTTTTCTTTTGTTTGTCGCCTTTCTACCTGTGGCGAAGCGAGATAGATATTGTGACTGAGCAAGCGAGGACTTGGTGTCTATCTATCTATCTATCTGGTTTGGACTGAGGGCTTGCGCTTGAAGATAGGTAGGTATTCCATTATGTACATACAGTAAGCACAAACACGGCATCGCAATATTCTAGATAGACATACTCTACTGTATGTAGATGTTTTAGGACTGTGAAACTAACTAAATAGCTAACACGACTGTAGCAGACTAACTAGACTACCTACTTACCTTGAGTTCTATTCTTGTCTTGTTCATATTTTTTCTAAACACCATTACCTGCCAGACTGAAGGTATGTACCTAGCATACTCAATATGTCATGGACGTTTCGAGGAACCGGATCGGCTCGGCTGGATGTCTTGACTCACAAGGTACTTCCAGTCCCGTCAGTGTCAGTGTCAGTGTCAGTGCCAACCAATGTCGCTATCAGCCTAGACACTGGGGTAACCGTGCCCCGGGTACCTAGAACCACCTCAGGATAAATAAATAGACTCGCTACCACTGACTACCTCAATATTTAGTAGGTACTCGGTACTCGGTACTCGGTACTCACCCCAGTAAGGAAGTCTGCATTAGTTACCAACGAATATAGGGCTTGCTCTTTACATTCCGATCTAGCTTGCACTTAGAGCCCAAAAACCCTGTCAAGTTAAGTAAATTAAGTTAAGCGAGTGATGATAGATAAATAGTCTCATGAAATTTTTATTCTCAGTCCTGTCTGTCTATAAACAAAGCAAACCAAAGCAAAATGCAAGCCAAAAAGGAAATGAAAAATAAAATGAAAACAATCTAGGTAAGGTAGTTTCGACATGGTCACATCAGCCATACTTATACTATACAATAATATGGAAATAAACACAGATAAGGAAAATCATTCAGATGCGAAGTCCACGGCACGAACCCTGCTTCCTACCTTTTCCTTGCCTGTCAGTAATCCCCGAGGTGAATATTTCGTTTGGTTCTTTCGTCTTTCCCCTCCAGGACCTGGTAGGTAGGTAGGCAGGTAGGAAGCAGGCAGTGAGGATACCGGATATGCATATATAATTCGACTCAATCAGAAAAAGAAAAACAATGAAATGAAACAATAAGAATAGGAAACCATAAAACACCTCGTATGCATAGTCGCGTATAGTTGGTAAGTTAGGCGGGAAAAAGATAATATGGAAAGTAAAGAAAGGAGGGGGCGAACGCGCCGAGTGGGAGGCGCAGGCCGATTATTGGATTATCGTGACATTTTCTTTTTCTGTCTTTTTTTTCTCTCTCGTTTTTGCGTTTTTGGTTGTCCCGAGCTTGGGTTGTGGTGATTGGCTGTGGTCACAGTCATTGCCATTCCGGCATGCAAGACAGAAGCCAGAGTTGGGTTGGTTTGTAAATTCCGATTAGATAAAAAAAGAAAAAGAAAAAAACGATGAAGGGGGTATCAAAATCGATCCGATCTCACTAAGACGGTTCATGAGAATCTTGATAATCCAAGAAAAGGGTGCTGTGCATGCAGTAAAAAAAGCGAAACAGAAATCAGAGGCACTAGACAATGATAGGAAATTAGAGACGCTTTCTTTTGTGGCGGTCTCTCTTTCTCGTATATATAATTGGTTGGTTGGTGGGATGTTGATTGACAACCTCGGTGTCGTAATTCATATGCTATGCCATATCTGTCAGCCTTGCGGGATTCAAGACTGGTTGAGCATGTGAGGAGACGGCATCGACTCCGAGGAGGTGTGCTCGACGTCGCTGAAAGGCGATTGTCTTTGAGGGTCAAGGTCGGATCCACCGTTTCGCATTTGGTTTCTCAAAGCGGGGAGTTGTCGCCTCCTTGCATTAATGAACCAGTTGCTGATCTGCCGATTTGAAACGTATTAGCCACTGCGGATACATTTTCCCCACGCAATCAGACCCCCGGGGGGGGGGGGGGGGGCGGCGCGCCCGGACCCGCGCGCGAACGAGCCGACGAGCCAGGCGAGGGGGGCGGACCAGGGCGCGGCGCAAGGG